>NW_028114286.1:0-246261 GCF_964289735.1 Phaethon aethereus | reverse complement strand
GGAGAGAGAGTGCAACGTTTAATTTTAGCATTTTGGCGCTCACGAGGGAGACGAACTTCTGTTGCTGTTTGCAAGGGTAGGAAAGAGCAGAGCCCCAGTCTTGCTGGTTATCTGCAATGACTGCCAGGGCAAGTGAGGACCAGCAAGACAATTCCTGCCTAGCACCTTCCTTGGAGGAGAGAGAGTGCAACGTTTCATTTTAGCATTTTGGCGCTCACGAGGGAGACAAACTGCTTTGCCTGTTTGCACGGCTAGGAAAGAGCAGAGCCCCAGTCTTGCTGTTTATCTGCAATGACTGCCAGGGCAAGTGAGGACCAGCAAGACAATTCCTGCCTAGCACCTTCCTTGGAGGAGAGAGAGTGCAACGTTTCATTTTAGCTTTTTGGAGTGCGAGAGTGAGAAAAAGCAGAGTGCCTGTTTGCAAGGCTAGGAAAGAGCAGAGCCCCAGTCTTGCTGTTTATCTGCAATGACTGCCAGGGCAAGTGAGGACCAGCAAGACAATTCCTGCCTAGCACCTTCCTTGGAGGAGAGAGAGTGCAACGTTTCATTTTAGCTTTTTGGAGTGCGAGAGTGAGAAAAAGCAGAGTGCCTGTTTGCAAGGCTAGGAAAGAGCAGAGCCCCAGTCTTGCTGTTTATCTGCAATGACTGCCAGGGCAAGTGAGGACCAGCAAGACAATTCCTGCCTAGCACCTTCCTTGGAGGAGAGAGTGCAACGTTTCATTTTAGCATTTTGGCGCTCAGGAGGGAGACGAAATTCTTTGCCTGTTTGCAAGGCTAGGAAAGAGCAGAGCCCCAGTCTTGCTGTTTATCTGCAATGACTGCCAGGGCAAGTGAGGACCAGCAAGACAATTCCTGCCTAGCACCTTCCTTGGAGGAGAGAGAGTGCAACGTTTCATTTTAGCATTTTGGCGCTCACGAGGGAGACGAACTTCTGTTGCTGTTTGCAAGGGTAGGAAAGAGCAGAGCCCCAGTCTTGCTGGTTATCTGCAATGACTGCCAGGGCAAGTGAGGACCAGCAAGACAATTCCTGCCTAGCACCTTCCTTGGAGGAGAGAGAGTGCAACGTTTCATTTTAGCATTTTGGCGCTCACGAGGGAGACAAACTGCTTTGCCTGTTTGCACGGCTAGGAAAGAGCAGAGCCCCAGTCTTGCTGTTTATCTGCAATGACTGCCAGGGCAAGTGAGGACCAGCAAGACAATTCCTGCCTAGCACCTTCCTTGGAGGAGAGAGAGTGCAACGTTTCATTTTAGGTTTTTGGAGTGCGAGAGTGAGAAAAAGCAGAGTGCCTGTTTGCAAGGCTAGGAAAGAGCAGAGCCCCAGTCTTGCAGTTTATCTGCAATGACTGCCAGGGCAAGTGAGGACCAGCAAGACAATTCCTGCCTAGCACCTTCCTTGGAGGAGAGAGAGTGCAACGTTTCATTTTAGCTTTTTGGAGTGCGAGAGTGAGAAAAAGCAGAGTGCCTGTTTGCAAGGCTAGGAAAGAGCAGAGCCCCAGTCTTGCTGTTTATCTGCAATGACTGCCAGGGCAAGTGAGGACCAGCAAGACAATTCCTGCCTAGCACCTTCCTTGGAGGAGAGAGTGCAACGTTTCATTTTAGCATTTTGGCGCTCAGGAGGGAGACGAAATTCTTTGCCTGTTTGCAAGGGTAGGAAAGAGCAGAGCCCCAGTCTTGCTGTTTATCTGCAATGACTGCCAGGGCAAGTGAGGACCAGCAAGACAATTCCTGCCTAGCACCTTCCTTGGAGGAGAGAGAGTGCAACGTTTCATTTTAGCATTTTGGCGCTCACGAGGGAGACGAACTTCTGTTGCTGTTTGCAAGGGTAGGAAAGAGCAGAGCCCCAGTCTTGCTGGTTATCTGCAATGACTGCCAGGGCAAGTGAGGACCAGCAAGACAATTCCTGCCTAGCACCTTCCTTGGAGGAGAGAGAGTGCAACGTTTCATTTTAGGTTTTTGGAGTGCGAGAGTGAGAAAAAGCAGAGTGCCTGTTTGCAAGGGTAGGAAAGAGCAGAGCCCCAGTCTTGCTGTTTATCTGCAATGACTGCCAGGGCAAGTGAGGACCAGCAAGACAATTCCTGCCTAGCACCTTCCTTGGAGGAGAGAGAGTGCAACGTTTCATTTTAGGTTTTTGGAGTGCGAGAGTGAGAAAAAGCAGAGTGCCTGTTTGCAAGGCTAGGAAAGAGCAGAGCCCCAGTCTTGCTGTTTATCTGCAATGACTGCCAGGGCAAGTGAGGACCAGCAAGACAATTCCTGCCTAGCACCTTCCTTGGAGGAGAGAGAGTGCAACGTTTCATTTTAGCTTTTTGGAGTGCGAGAGTGAGAAAAAGCAGAGTGCCTGTTTGCAAGGGTAGGAAAGAGCAGAGCCCCAGTCTTTCTGTTTATCTGCAATGACTGCCAGGGCAAGTGAGGACCAGCAAGACAATTCCTGCCTAGCACCTTCCTTGGAGGAGAGAGTGCAACGTTTCATTTTAGCATTTTGGCGCTCAGGAGGGAGACGAAATTCTTTGCCTGTTTGCAAGGGTAGGAAAGAGCAGAGCCCCAGTCTTGCTGTTTATCTGCAATGACTGCCAGGGCAAGTGAGGACCAGCAAGACAATTCCTGCCTAGCACCTTCCTTGGAGGAGAGAGAGTGCAACGTTTAATTTTAGCATTTTGGCGCTCACGAGGGAGACGAACTTCTGTTGCTGTTTGCAAGGGTAGGAAAGAGCAGAGCCCCAGTCTTGCTGGTTATCTGCAATGACTGCCAGGGCAAGTGAGGACCAGCAAGACAATTCCTGCCTAGCACCTTCCTTGGAGGAGAGAGAGTGCAACGTTTCATTTTAGCATTTTGGCGCTCACGAGGGAGACAAACTGCTTTGCCTGTTTGCACGGCTAGGAAAGAGCAGAGCCCCAGTCTTGCTGTTTATCTGCAATGACTGCCAGGGCAAGTGAGGACCAGCAAGACAATTCCTGCCTAGCACCTTCCTTGGAGGAGAGAGAGTGCAACGTTTCATTTTAGGTTTTTGGAGTGCGAGAGTGAGAAAAAGCAGAGTGCCTGTTTGCAAGGCTAGGAAAGAGCAGAGCCCCAGTCTTGCTGTTTATCTGCAATGACTGCCAGGGCAAGTGAGGACCAGCAAGACAATTCCTGCCTAGCACCTTCCTTGGAGGAGAGAGAGTGCAACGTTTCATTTTAGCTTTTTGGAGTGCGAGAGTGAGAAAAAGCAGAGTGCCTGTTTGCAAGGCTAGGAAAGAGCAGAGCCCCAGTCTTGCTGTTTATCTGCAATGACTGCCAGGGCAAGTGAGGACCAGCAAGACAATTCCTGCCTAGCACCTTCCTTGGAGGAGAGAGTGCAACGTTTCATTTTAGCATTTTGGCGCTCAGGAGGGAGACGAAATTCTTTGCCTGTTTGCAAGGCTAGGAAAGAGCAGAGCCCCAGTCTTGCTGTTTATCTGCAATGACTGCCAGGGCAAGTGAGGACCAGCAAGACAATTCCTGCCTAGCACCTTCCTTGGAGGAGAGAGAGTGCAACGTTTCATTTTAGCATTTTGGCGCTCACGAGGGAGACAAACTGCTTTGCCTGTTTGCACGGCTAGGAAAGAGCAGAGCCCCAGTCTTGCTGTTTATCTGCAATGACTGCCAGGGCAAGTGAGGACCAGCAAGACAATTCCTGCCTAGCACCTTCCTTGGAGGAGAGAGAGTGCAACGTTTCATTTTAGGTTTTTGGAGTGCGAGAGTGAGAAAAAGCAGAGTGCCTGTTTGCAAGGCTAGGAAAGAGCAGAGCCCCAGTCTTGCAGTTTATCTGCAATGACTGCCAGGGCAAGTGAGGACCAGCAAGACAATTCCTGCCTAGCACCTTCCTTGGAGGAGAGAGAGTGCAACGTTTCATTTTAGCTTTTTGGAGTGCGAGAGTGAGAAAAAGCAGAGTGCCTGTTTGCAAGGCTAGGAAAGAGCAGAGCCCCAGTCTTGCTGTTTATCTGCAATGACTGCCAGGGCAAGTGAGGACCAGCAAGACAATTCCTGCCTAGCACCTTCCTTGGAGGAGAGAGTGCAACGTTTCATTTTAGCATTTTGGCGCTCAGGAGGGAGACGAAATTCTTTGCCTGTTTGCAAGGGTAGGAAAGAGCAGAGCCCCAGTCTTGCTGTTTATCTGCAATGACTGCCAGGGCAAGTGAGGACCAGCAAGACAATTCCTGCCTAGCACCTTCCTTGGAGGAGAGAGAGTGCAACGTTTCATTTTAGCATTTTGGCGCTCACGAGGGAGACGAACTTCTGTTGCTGTTTGCAAGGGTAGGAAAGAGCAGAGCCCCAGTCTTGCTGGTTATCTGCAATGACTGCCAGGGCAAGTGAGGACCAGCAAGACAATTCCTGCCTAGCACCTTCCTTGGAGGAGAGAGAGTGCAACGTTTCATTTTAGCATTTTGGCGCTCACGAGGGAGACAAACTGCTTTGCCTGTTTGCACGGCTAGGAAAGAGCAGAGCCCCAGTCTTGCTGTTTATCTGCAATGACTGCCAGGGCAAGTGAGGACCAGCAAGACAATTCCTGCCTAGCACCTTCCTTGGAGGAGAGAGAGTGCAACGTTTCATTTTAGCTTTTTGGAGTGCGAGACTGAGAAAAAGCAGAGTGCCTGTTTGCAAGGCTAGGAAAGAGCAGAGCCACAGTCTTGCTGTTTATCTGCAATGACGGCCAGGGCAAGTGAGGACCAGCAAGACAATTCCTGCCTAGCACCTTCCTTGGAGGAGAGAGAGTGCAACGTTTCATTTTAGCTTTTTGGCGGTCACAAGGGAGACGAACTGCTTTGGCTGTTTGCAAGGCTAGGAAAGAGCAGAGCCCCAGTCTTGCTGTTTATCTGCAATGACTGCCAGGGCAAGTGAGGACCAGCAAGACAATTCCTGCCTAGCACCTTCCTTGGAGGAGAGAGAGTGCAACGTTTCATTTTAGCATTTTGGCGCTCACGAGGGAGACGACATTCTTTGGCTGTTTGCAAGGGTAGGAAAGAGCAGAGCCCCAGTCTTGCTGTTTATCTGCAATGACTGCCAGGGCAAGTGAGGACCAGCAAGACAATTCCTGCCTAGCACCTTCCTTGGAGGAGAGAGAGTGCAACGTTTCATTTTAGCATTTTGGCGCTCACGAGGGAGACAAACTGCTTTGCCTATTTGCAAGGCTAGGAAAGAGCAGAGCCCCAGTCTTGCTGTTTATCTGCAATGACTGCCAGGGCAAGTGAGGACCAGCAAGACAATTCCTGCCTAGCACCTTCCTTGGAGGAGAGAGAGTGCAACGTTTCATTTTAGCATTTTGGCGCTCACGAGGGAGACAAACTGCTTTGCCTGTTTGCAAGGCTAGGAAAGAGCAGAGCCCCAGTCTTGCTGTTTATCTGCAATGACTGCCAGGGCAAGTGAGGACCAGCAAGACAATTCCTGCCTAGCACCTTCCTTGGAGGAGAGAGAGTTCAACGTTTCATTTTAGCATTTTGGCGCTCACGAGGGAGACAAACTGCTTTGGCTGTTTGGAAGGCTAGGAAAGAGCAGAGCCCCAGTCTTGCTGTTTATCTGCAATGACTGCCAGGGCAAGTGAGGACCACCAAGACAATTCCTGCCTAGCACCTTCCTTGGAGGAGAGACAGTGCAACGTTTCATTTTAGCATTTTGGCGCTTACGAGGGAGACGAACTTCTGTTGCTGTTTGCAAGGCTAAGAAAGAGCAGAGCCCGAGTCTTGCTGTTTATCTGCAATGACTGCCAGGGCAAGTGTGGACCAGCAAGACAATTCCTGCCTAGCACCTTCCTTGGAGGAGAGAGAGTGCAACGTTTAATTTTAGCATTTTGGCGCTCACGAGGGAGACGAACTTCTGTTGCTGTTTGCAAGGGTAGGAAAGAGCAGAGCCCCAGTCTTGCTGGTTATCTGCAATGACTGCCAGGGCAAGTGAGGACCAGCAAGACAATTCCTGCCTAGCACCTTCCTTGGAGGAGAGAGAGTGCAACGTTTCATTTTAGCTTTTTGGAGTGCGAGAGTGAGAAAAAGCAGAGTGCCTGTTTGCAAGGCTAGGAAAGAGCAGAGCCCCAGTCTTGCTGTTTATCTGCAATGACTGCCAGGGCAAGTGAGGACCAGCAAGACAATTCCTGCCTAGCACCTTCCTTGGAGGAGAGAGAGTGCAACGTTTCATTTTAGCATTTTGGCGCTCAGGAGGGAGACGAAATTCTTTGCCTGTTTGCAAGGGTAGGAAAGAGCAGAGCCCCAGTCTTGCTGTTTATCTCCAATGACTGCCAGGGCAAGTGAGGACCAGCAAGACAATTCCTGCCTAGCACCTTCCTTGGAGGAGAGAGAGTGCAACGTTTCATTTTAGCATTTTGGCGCTCACGAGGGAGACGAACTTCTGTTGCTGTTTGCAAGGGTAGGAAAGAGCAGAGCCCCAGTCTTGCTGGTTATCTGCAATGACTGCCAGGGCAAGTGAGGACCAGCAAGACAATTCCTGCCTAGCACCTTCCTTGGAGGAGAGAGAGTGCAACGTTTCATTTTAGCATTTTGGCGCTCACGAGGGAGACGAACTTCTGTTGCTGTTTGCAAGGGTAGGAAAGAGCAGAGCCCCAGTCTTGCTGTTTATCTGCAATGACTGCCAGGGCAAGTGAGGACCAGCAAGACAATTCCTGCCTAGCACCTTCCTTGGAGGAGAGAGAGTGCAACGTTTCATTTTAGCTTTTTGGAGTGCGAGAGTGAGAAAAAGCAGAGTGCCTGTTTGCAAGGCTAGGAAAGAGCAGAGCCACAGTCTTGCTGTTTATCTGCAATGACGGCCAGGGCAAGTGAGGACCAGCAAGACAATTCCTGCCTAGCACCTTCCTTGGAGGAGAGAGAGTGCAACGTTTCATTTTAGCTTTTTGGCGGTCACAAGGGAGACGAACTGCTTTGGCTGTTTGCAAGGCTAGGAAAGAGCAGAGCCCCAGTCTTGCTGTTTATCTGCAATGACTGCCAGGGCAAGTGAGGACCAGCAAGACAATTCCTGCCTAGCACCTTCCTTGGAGGAGAGAGAGTGCAACGTTTCATTTTAGCATTTTGGCGCTCACGAGGGAGACAAACTGCTTTGCCTGTTTGCAAGGCTAGGAAAGAGCAGAGCCCCAGTCTTGCTGTTTATCTGCAATGACTGCCAGGGCAAGTGAGCATCAGCAAGACAATTCCTGCCTAGCACCTTCCTTGGAGGAGAGAGAGTGCAACGTTTCATTTTAGCATTTTGGCGCTCACGAGGGAGACGAACTTCTGTTGCTGTTTGCAAGGGTAGGAAAGAGCAGAGCCCCAGTCTTGCTGGTTATCTGCAATGACTGCCAGGGCAAGTGAGGACCAGCAAGACATTCCTGCCTAGCACCTTCCTTGGAGGAGAGAGAGTGCAACGTTTCATTTTAGCATTTTGGCGCTCACGAGGGAGACAAACTGCTTTGCCTGTTTGCACGGCTAGGAAAGAGCAGAGCCCCAGTCTTGCTGTTTATCTGCAATGACTGCCAGGGCAAGTGAGGACCAGCAAGACAATTCCTGCCTAGCACCTTCCTTGGAGGAGAGTGCAACGTTTCATTTTAGCATTTTGGCGCTCACGAGGGAGACGACATGCTTTGGCTGTTTGCAAGGGTAGGAAAGAGCAGAGCCCCAGTCTTGCTGTTTATCTGCAATGACTGCCAGGGCAAGTGAGGACCAGCAAGACAATTCCTGCCTAGCACCTTCCTTGGAGGAGAGAGAGTGCAACGTTTCATTTTAGCATTTTGGCGCTCACGAGGGAGACAAACTGCTTTGCCTGTTTGCAAGGCTAGGAAAGAGCAGAACCCCAGTCTTGCTGTTTATCTGCAATGACTGCCAGGGCAAGTGAGGACCAGCAAGACAATTCCTGCCTAGCACCTTCCTTGGAGGAGAGAGAGTTCAACGTTTCATTTTAGCATATTGGCGCTCACGAGGGAGACAAACTGCTTTGGCTGTTTGGAAGGCTAGGAAAGAGCAGAGCCCCAGTCTTGCTGTTTATCTGCAATGACTGCCAGGGCAAGTGAGGACCACCAAGACAATTCCTGCCTAGCACCTTCCTTGGAGGAGAGAGAGTGCAACGTTTCATTTTAGCATTTTGGCGCTTACGAGGGAGACGAACTTCTGTTGCGGTTTGCAAGGCTAAGAAAGAGCAGAGCCCGAGTCTTGCTGTTTATCTGCAATGACTGCCAGGGCAAGTGTGGACCAGCAAGACAATTCCTGCCTAGCGCCTTCCTTGGAGGAGAGAGAGTGCAACGTTTCATTTTAGCATTTTGGCGCTCACGAGGGAGACGAACTTCTGTTGCTGTTTGCAAGGGTAGGAAAGAGCAGAGCCCCAGTCTTGCTGGTTATCTGCAATGACTGCCAGGGCAAGTGAGGACCAGCAAGACAATTCCTGCCTAGCACCTTCCTTGGAGGAGAGAGAGTGCAACGTTTCATTTTAGCATTTTGGCGCTCAGGAGGGAGACAAACTGCTTTGCCTGTTTGCAAGGGTAGGAAAGAGCAGAGCCCCAGTCTTGCTGTTTATCTGCAGTGACTGCCAGGGCAAGTGAGGACCAGCAAGACAATTCCTGCCTAGCACCTTCCTTGGAGGAGAGAGAGTGCAACGTTTCATTTTAGCATTTTGGCGCTCACGAGGGAGACGAACTTCTGTTGCTGTTTGCAAGGGTAGGAAAGAGCAGAGCCCCAGTCTTGCTGGTTATCTGCAATGACTGCCAGGGCAAGTGAGGACCAGCAAGACAATTCCTGCCTAGCACCTTCCTTGGAGGAGAGAGAGTGCAACGTTTCATTTTAGCATTTTGGCGCTCACGAGGGAGACAAACTGCTTTGCCTGTTTGCACGGCTAGGAAAGAGCAGAGCCCCAGTCTTGCTGTTTATCTGCAATGACTGCCAGGGCAAGTGAGGACCAGCAAGACAATTCCTGCCTAGCACCTTCCTTGGAGGAGAGAGAGTGCAACGTTTCATTTTAGCTTTTTGGAGTGCGAGACTGAGAAAAAGCAGAGTGCCTGTTTGCAAGGCTAGGAAAGAGCAGAGCCACAGTCTTGCTGTTTATCTGCAATGACGGCCAGGGCAAGTGAGGACCAGCAAGACAATTCCTGCCTAGCACCTTCCTTGGAGGAGAGAGAGTGCAACGTTTCATTTTAGCTTTTTGGCGGTCACAAGGGAGACGAACTGCTTTGGCTGTTTGCAAGGCTAGGAAAGAGCAGAGCCCCAGTCTTGCTGTTTATCTGCAATGACTGCCAGGGCAAGTGAGGACCAGCAAGACAATTCCTGCCTAGCACCTTCCTTGGAGGAGAGAGAGTGCAACGTTTCATTTTAGCATTTTGGCGCTCACGAGGGGGACAAACTGCTTTGCCTGTTTGCAAGGCTAGGAAAGAGCAGAGCCCCAGTCTTGCTGTTTATCTGCAATGACTGCCAGGGCAAGTGAGGACCAGCAAGACAATTCCTGCCTAGCACCTTCCTTGGAGGAGAGAGAGTGCAACGTTTCATTTTAGCATTTTGGCGCTCACGAGGGAGACAAACTGCTTTGCCTGTTTGCAAGGCTAGGAAAGAGCAGAGCCCCAGTCTTGCTGTTTATCTGCAATGACTGCCAGGGCAAGTGAGGACCAGCAAGACAATTCCTGCCTAGCACCTTCCTTGGAGGAGAGAGAGTGCAACGTTTCATTTTAGCATTTTGGCGCTCACGAGGGAGACAAACTGCTTTGGCTGTTTGGAAGGCTAGGAAAGAGCAGAGCCCCAGTCTTGCTGTTTATCTGCAATGACTGCCAGGGCAAGTGAGGACCAGCAAGACAATTCCTGCCTAGCACCTTCCTTGGAGGAGAGAGAGTGCAACGTTTCATTTTAGCATTTTGGCGCTCACGAGGGAGACAAACTGCTTTGGCTGTTTGGAAGGCTAGGAAAGAGCAGAGCCCGAGTCTTGCTGTTTATCTGCAATGACTGCCAGGGCAAGTGTGGACCAGCAAGACAATTCCTGCCTAGCACCTTCCTTGGAGGAGAGAGAGTGCAACGTTTCATTTTAGCATTTTGGCGCTCACGAGGGAGACGAACTTCTGTTGCTGTTTGCAAGGGTAGGAAAGAGCAGAGCCCCAGTCTTGCTGGTTATCTGCAATGACTGCCAGGGCAAGTGAGGACCAGCAAGACAATTCCTGCCTAGCACCTTCCTTGGAGGAGAGAGAGTGCAACGTTGCATTTTAGCATTTTGGCGCTCACGAGGGAGACAAACTGCTTTGCCTGTTTGCAAGGCTAGGAAAGAGCAGAGCCCCAGTCTTGCTGTTTATCTGCAATGACTGCCAGGGCAAGTGAGGACCAGCAAGACAATTCCTGCCTAGCACCTTCCTTGGAGGAGAGAGAGTGCAACGTTTCATTTTAGCATTTTGGCGCTCACGAAGGAGACAAACTCCTATGGCTGTTTGGAAGGCTAGGAAAGAGCAGAGCCCCAGTCTTGCTGTTTATCTGCAATGACTGCCAGGGCAAGTGAGGACCAGCAAGACAATTCCTGCCTAGCACCTTCCTTGGAGGAGAGAGAGTGCAACGTTTCATTTTAGCATTTTGGCGCTCACGAGGGAGACAAACTGCTTTGGCTGTTTGGAAGGCTAGGAAAGAGCAGAGCCCGAGTCTTGCTGTTTATCTGCAATGACTGCCAGGGCAAGTGTGGACCAGCAAGACAATTCCTGCCTAGCACCTTCCTTGGAGGAGAGAGAGTGCAACGTTTCATTTTAGCATTTTGGCGCTCACGAGGGAGACGAACTTCTGTTGCTGTTTGCAAGGGTAGGAAAGAGCAGAGCCCCAGTCTTGCTGGTTATCTGCAATGACTGCCAGGGCAAGTGAGGACCAGCAAGACAATTCCTGCCTAGCACCTTCCTTGGAGGAGAGAGAGTGCAACGTTTCATTTTAGCATTTTGGCGCTCACGAGGGAGACAAACTGCTTTGCCTGTTTGCAAGGCTAGGAAAGAGCAGAGCCCCAGTCTTGCTGTTTATCTGCAATGACTGCCAGGGCAAGTGAGGACCAGCAAGACAATTCCTGCCTAGCACCTTCCTTGGAGGAGAGAGAGTGCAACGTTTCATTTTAGCTTTTTGGAGTGCGAGAGTGAGAAAAAGCAGAGTGCCTGTTTGCAAGGCTAGGAAAGAGCAGAGCCCCAGTCTTGCTGTTTATCTGCAATGACTGCCAGGGCAAGTGAGGACCAGCAAGACAATTCCTGCCTAGCACCTTCCTTGGAGGAGAGAGAGTGCAACGTTTCATTTTAGCTTTTTGGAGTGCGAGAGTGAGAAAAAGCAGCGTGCCTGTTTGCAAGTCTAGGAAAGAGCAGAGCCCCAGTCTTGCTGTTTATCTGCAATGACTGCCAGGGCAAGTGAGGAGCAGCAAGACAATTCCTGCCTAGCACCTTCCTTGGAGGAGAGAGAGTGCAACGTTTCATTTTAGCGTTTTGGCGGTCACAAGGGAGACGAACTGCTTTGGCTGTTTGCAAGGCTAGGAAAGAGCAGAGCCCCAGTCTTGCTGTTTATCTGCAATGACTGCCAGGGCAAGTGAGGACCAGCAAGACAATTCCTGCCTAGCACCTTCCTTGGAGGAGAGAGAGTGCAACGTTTCATTTTAGCATTTTGGCGCTCACGAGGGAGACAAACTGCTTTGCCTGTTTGCAAGGGTAGGAAAGAGCAGAGCCCCAGTCTTGCTGTTTATCTGCAATGACGGCCAGGGCAAGTGAGGACCAGCAAGACAATTCCTGCCTAGCACCTTCCTTGGAGGAGAGAGAGTTCAACGTTTCATTTTAGCATTTTGGCGCTCACGAGGGAGACAAACTGCTTTGGCTGTTTGCAAGGCTAGGAAAGAGCAGAGCCCCAGTCTTGCTGTTTATCTGCAATGACTGCCAGGGCAAGTGAGGACCACCAAGACAATTCCTGCCTAGCACCTTCCTTGGAGGAGAGAGAGTGCAACGTTTCATTTTAGCATTTTGGCGCTTACGAGGGAGACGAACTTCTGTTGCTGTTTGCAAGGCTAAGAAAGAGCAGAGCCCGAGTCTTGCTGTTTATCTGCAATGACTGCCAGGGCAAGTGTGGACCAGCAAGACAATTCCTGCCTAGCACCTTCCTTGGAGGAGAGAGAGTGCAACGTTTCATTTTAGCTTTTTGGAGTGCGAGAGTGAGAAAAAGCAGAGTGCCTGTTTGCAAGGCTAGGAAAGAGCAGAGCCCCAGTCTTGCTGTTTATCTGCAATGACTGCCAGGGCAAGTGAGGACCAGCAAGACAATTCCTGCCTAGCACCTTCCTTGGAGGAGAGAGAGTGCAACGTTTCATTTTAGCATTTTGGCGCTCAGGAGGGAGACGAAATTCTTTGCCTGTTTGCAAGGGTAGGAAAGAGCAGAGCCCCAGTCTTGCTGTTTATCTGCAATGACTGCCAGGGCAAGTGAGGACCAGCAAGACAATTCCTGCCTAGCACCTTCCTTGGAGGAGAGAGAGTGCAACGTTTCATTTTAGCATTTTGGCGCTCCCGAGGGAGACGAACTTCTGTTGCTGTTTGCAAGGGTAGGAAAGAGCAGAGCCCCAGTCTTGCTGGTTATCTGCAATGACTGCCAGGGCAAGTGAGGACCGGCAAGACAATTCCTGCCTAGCACCTTCCTTGGAGGAGAGAGAGTGCAACGTTTCATTTTAGCATTTTGGCGCTCACGAGGGAGACAAACTGCTTTGCCTGTTTGCACGGCTAGGAAAGAGCAGAGCCCCAGTCTTGCTGTTTATCTGCAATGACTGCCAGGGCAAGTGAGGACCAGCAAGACAATTCCTGCCTAGCACCTTCCTTGGAGGAGAGAGAGTGCAACGTTTCATTTTAGCTTTTTGGAGTGCGAGAGTGAGAAAAAGCAGAGTGCCTGTTTGCAAGGCAAGGAAAGAGCAGAGCCACAGTCTTGCTGTTTATCTGCAATGACGGCCAGGGCAAGTGAGGACCAGCAAGACAATTCCTGCCTAGCACCTTCCTTGGAGGAGAGAGAGTGCAACGTTTCATTTTAGCTTTTTGGCGGTCACAAGGGAGACGAACTGCTTTGGCTGTTTGCAAGGCTAGGAAAGAGCAGAGCCCCAGTCTTGCTGTTTATCTGCAATGACTGCCAGGGCAAGTGAGGACCAGCAAGACAATTCCTGCCTAGCACCTTCCTTGGAGGAGAGAGAGTGCAACGTTTCATTTTAGCATTTTGGCGCTCACGAGGGGGACAAACTGCTTTGCCTGTTTGCAAGGCTAGGAAAGAGCAGAGCCCCAGTCTTGCTGTTTATCTGCAATGACTGCCAGGGCAAGTGAGGACCAGCAAGACAATTCCTGCCTAGCACCTTCCTTGGAGGAGAGAGAGTGCAACGTTTCATTTTAGCATTTTGGCGCTCACGAGGGAGACAAACTGCTTTGCCTGTTTGCAAGGCTAGGAAAGAGCAGAGCCCCAGTCTTGCTGTTTATCTGCAATGACTGCCAGGGCAAGTGAGGACCAGCAAGACAATTCCTGCCTAGCACCTTCCTTGGAGGAGAGAGAGTGCAACGTTTCATTTTAGCATTTTGGCGCTCACGAGGGAGACAAACTGCTTTGGCTGTTTGGAAGGCTAGGAAAGAGCAGAGCCCCAGTCTTGCTGTTTATCTGCAATGACTGCCAGGGCAAGTAAGGACCAGCAAGACAATTCCTGCCTAGCACCTTCCTTGGAGGAGAGAGAGTGCAACGTTTCATTTTAGCATTTTGGCGCTCACGAGGGAGACAAACTGCTTTGGCTGTTTGGAAGGCTAGGAAAGAGCAGAGCCCCAGTCTTGCTGTTTATCTGCAATGACTGCCAGGGCAAGTGAGGACCATCAAGACAATTCCTGCCTAGCACCTTCCTTGGAGGAGAGAGAGTGCAACGTTTCATTTTAGCATTTTGGAGTGCGAGAGTGAGAAAAAGCAGAGTGCGTGTTTGCAAGGCTAGGAAAGAGCAGAGCCCCAGTCTTGCTGTTTATCTGCAATGACTGCCAGGGCAAGTGAGGACCAGCAAGACAATTCCTGCCTAGCACCTTCCTTGGAGGAGAGAGAGTGCAACGTTTCATTTTAGCTTTTTGGAGTGCGAGAGTGAGAAAAAGCAGAGTGCCTGTTTGCAAGTCTAGGAAAGAGCAGAGCCCCAGTCTTGCTGTTTATCTGCAATGACTGCCAGGGCAAGTGAGGAGCAGCAAGACAATTCCTGCCTAGCACCTTCCTTGGAGGAGAGAGAGTGCAACGTTTCATTTTAGCGTTTTGGCGCTCACAAGGGAGACGAACTGCTTTGGCTGTTTGCAAGGCTAGGAAAGAGCAGAGCCCCAGTCTTGCTGTTTATCTGCAATGACTGCCAGGGCAAGTGAGGACCAGCAAGACAATTCCTGCCTAGCACCTTCCTTGGAGGAGAGAGAGTGCAACGTTTCATTTTAGCATTTTGGCGCTCACGAGGGAGACAAACTGCTTTGCCTGTTTGCAAGGGTAGGAAAGAGCAGAGCCCCAGTCTTGCTGTTTATCTGCAATGACTGCCAGGGCAAGTGAGGACCAGCAAGACAATTCCTGCCTAGCACCTTCCTTGGAGGAGAGAGAGTTCAACGTTTCATTTTAGCATTTTGGCGCTCACGAGGGAGACAAACTGCTTTGGCTGTTTGCAAGGCTAGGAAAGAGCAGAGCCCCAGTCTTGCTGTTTATCTGCAATGACTGCCAGGGCAAGTGAGGACCACCAAGACAATTCCTGCCTAGCACCTTCCTTGGAGGAGAGAGAGTGCAACGTTTCATTTTAGCATTTTGGCGCTTACGAGGGAGACGAACTTCTGTTGCTGTTTGCAAGGCTAAGAAAGAGCAGAGCCCGAGTCTTGCTGTTTATCTGCAATGACTGCCAGGGCAAGTGTGGACCAGCAAGACAATTCCTGCCTAGCACCTTCCTTGGAGGAGAGAGAGTGCAACGTTTCATTTTAGCTTTTTGGAGTGCGAGAGTGAGAAAAAGCAGAGTGCCTGTTTGCAAGGCTAGGAAAGAGCAGAGCCCCAGTCTTGCTGTTTATCTGCAATGACTGCCAGGGCAAGTGAGGACCAGCAAGACAATTCCTGCCTAGCACCTTCCTTGGAGGAGAGAGAGTGCAACGTTTCATTTTAGCATTTTGGCGCTCAGGAGGGAGACAAACTGCTTTGCCTGTTTGCAAGGGTAGGAAAGAGCAGAGCCCCAGTCTTGCTGTTTATCTGCAGTGACTGCCAGGGCAAGTGAGGACCAGCAAGACAATACCTGCCTAGCACCTTCCTTGGAGGAGAGAGAGTGCAACGTTTCATTTTAGCATTTTGGCGCTCAGGAGGGAGACGAAATTCTTTGCCTGTTTGCAAGGGTAGGAAGGAGCAGAGCCCCAGTCTTGCTGTTTATCTGCAATGACTGCCAGGGCAAGTGAGGACCAGCAAGACAATTCCTGCCTAGCACCTTCCTTGGAGGAGAGAGAGTGCAACGTTTCATTTTAGCATTTTGGCGCTCAGGAGGGAGACGAAATTCTTTGGCTGTTTGCAAGGCTAGGAAAGAGCAGAGCCCGAGTCTTGCTGTTTATCTGCAATGACTGCCAGGGCAAGTGTGGACCAGCAAGACAATTCCTGCCTAGCACCTTCCTTGGAGGAGAGAGAGTGCAACGTTTCATTTTAGCATTTTGGCGCTCACGAGGGAGACGAACTTCTGTTGCTGTTTGCAAGGGTAGGAAAGAGCAGAGCCCCAGTCTTGCTGGTTATCTGCAATGACTGCCAGGGCAAGTGAGGACCAGCAAGACAATTCCTGCCTAGCACCTTCCTTGGAGGAGAGAGAGTGCAACGTTTCATTTTAGCATTTTGGCGCTCAGGAGGGAGACAAACTGCTTTGCCTGTTTGCAAGGGTAGGAAAGAGCAGAGCCCCAGTCTTGCTGTTTATCTGCAGTGACTGCCAGGGCAAGTGAGGACCAGCAAGACAATTCCTGCCTAGCACCTTCCTTGGAGGAGAGAGAGTGCAACGTTTCATTTTAGCATTTTGGCGCTCAGGAGGGAGACGAAATTCTTTGCCTGTTTGCAAGGGTAGGAAAGAGCAGAGCCCCAGTCTTGCTGTTTATCTGCAATGACTGCCAGGGCAAGTGAGGACCAGCAAGACAATTCCTGCCTAGCACCTTCCTTGGAGGAGAGAGAGTGCAACGTTAATTTTAGCATTTTGGCGCTCACGAGGGAGACGAACTTCTGTTGCTGTTTGCAAGGGTAGGAAAGAGCAGAGCCCCAGTCTTGCTGGTTATCTGCAATGACTGCCAGGGCAAGTGAGGACCAGCAAGACAATTCCTGCCTAGCACCTTCCTTGGAGGAGAGAGAGTGCAACGTTTCATTTTAGCATTTTGGCGCTCACGAGGGAGACAAACTGCTTTGCCTGTTTGCACGGCTAGGAAAGAGCAGAGCCCCAGTCTTGCTGTTTATCTGCAATGACTGCCAGGGCAAGTGAGGACCAGCAAGACAATTCCTGCCTAGCACCTTCCTTGGAGGAGAGAGAGTTCAACGTTTCATTTTAGCATTTTGGCGCTCACGAGGGAGACAAACTGCTTTGGCTGTTTGGAAGGCTAGGAAAGAGCAGAGCCCCAGTCTTGCTGTTTATCTGCAATGACTGCCAGGGCAAGTGAGGACCAGCAAGACAATTCCTGCCTAGCACCTTCCTTGGAGGAGAGAGAGTGCAACGTTTCATTTTAGCATTTTGGCGCTTACGAGGGAGACGAACTTCTGTTGCTGTTTGCAAGGCTAAGAAAGAGCAGAGCCCGAGTCTTGCTGTTTATCTGCAATGACTGCCAGGGCAAGTGAGCATCAGCAAGACAATTCCTGCCTAACACCTTCCTTGGAGGAGAGAGAGTGCAACGTTTCATTTTAGCATTTTGGCGCTCACGAGGGAGACGAACTTCTGTTGCTGTTTGCAAGGGTAGGAAAGAGCAGAGCCCCAGTCTTGCTGGTTATCTGCAATGACTGCCAGGGCAAGTGAGGACCAGCAAGACAATTCCTGCCTAGCACCTTCCTTGGAGGAGAGAGAGTGCAACGTTTCATTTTAGCATTTTGGCGCTCACGAGGGAGACAAACTGCTTTGCCTGTTTGCACGGCTAGGAAAGAGCAGAGCCCCAGTCTTGCTGTTTATCTGCAATGACTGCCAGGGCAAGTGAGGACCAGCAAGACAATTCCTGCCTAGCACCTTCCTTGGAGGAGAGAGAGTGCAACGTTTCATTTTAGCTTTTTGGAGTGCGAGAGTGAGAAAAAGCAGAGTGCCTGTTTGCAAGGATAGGAAAGAGCAGAGCCCCAGTCTTGCTGTTTATCTGCAATGACTGCCAGGGCAAGTGAGGACCAGCAAGACAATTCCTGCCTAGCACCTTCCTTGGAGGAGAGAGAGTGCAACGTTTCATTTTAGCTTTTTGGAGTGCGAGAGTGAGAAAAAGCAGAGTGCCTGTTTGCAAGGCTAGGAAAGAGCAGAGCCCCAGTCTTGCTGTTTATCTGCAATGACTGCCAGGGCAAGTGAGGACCAGCAAGACAATTCCTGCCTAGCACCTTCCTTGGAGGAGAGAGAGTGCAACGTTTCATTTTAGCGTTTTGGCGGTCACAAGGGAGACGAACTGCTTTGGCTGTTTGCAAGGCTAGGAAAGAGCAGAGCCCCAGTCTTGCTGTTTATCTGCAATGACTGCCAGGGCAAGTGATGGACCAGCAAGACAATTCCTGCCTAGCACCTTCCTTGGAGGAGAGAGAGTGCAACGTTTCATTTTAGCATTTTGGCGCTCACGAGGGAGACAAACTGCTTTGCCTGTTTGCAAGGGTAGGAAAGAGCAGAGCCCCAGTCTTGCTGTTTATCTGCAATGACTGCCAGGGCAAGTGAGGACCAGCAAGACAATTCCTGCCTAGCACCTTCCTTGGAGGAGAGAGAGTTCAACGTTTCATTTTAGCATTTTGGCGCTCACGAGGGAGACAAACTGCTTTGGCTGTTTGCAAGGCTAGGAAAGAGCAGAGCCCCAGTCTTGCTGTTTATCTGCAATGACTGCCAGGGCAAGTGAGGACCAGCAAGACAATTCCTGCCTAGCACCTTCCTTGGAGGAGAGAGAGTGCAACGTTTCATTTTAGCATTTTGGCGCTTACGAGGGAGACGAACTTCTGTTGCTGTTTGCAAGGCTAAGAAAGAGCAGAGCCCGAGTCTTGCTGTTTATCTGCAATGACTGCCAGGGCAAGTGTGGACCAGCAAGACAATTCCTGCCTAGCACCTTCCTTGGAGGAGAGAGAGTGCAACGTTTCATTTTAGCTTTTTGGAGTGCGAGAGTGAGAAAAAGCAGAGTGCCTGTTTGCAAGGGTAGGAAAGAGCAGAGCCCCAGTCTTGCTGTTTATCTGCAATGACTGCCAGGGCAAGTGAGGACCAGCAAGACAATTCCTGCCTAGCACCTTCCTTGGAGGAGAGAGAGTGCAACGTTTCATTTTAGCATTTTGGCGCTCACGAGGGAGACGAACTTCTGTTGCTGTTTGCAAGGGTAGGAAAGAGCAGAGCCCCAGTCTTGCTGGTTATCTGCAATGACTGCCAGGGCAAGTGAGGACCAGCAAGACAATTCCTGCCTAGCACCTTCCTTGGAGGAGAGAGAGTGCAACGTTTCATTTTAGCTTTTTGGCGGTCACAAGGGAGACGAACTGCTTTGGCTGTTTGCAAGGGTAGGAAAGAGGAGAACCCCAGTCTTGCTGTTTATCTGCAATGACTGCCAGGGCAAGTGAGGACCAGCAAGACAATTCCTGCCTAGCACCTTCCTTGGAGGAGAGAGAGTGCAACGTTTCATTTTAGCATTTTGGCGCTCACGAGGGAGACGACATTCTTTGGCTGTTTGCAAGGCTAGGAAAGAGCAGAGCCCCAGTCTTGCTGTTTATCTGCAATGACTGCCAGGGCAAGTGAGGACCAGCAAGACATTTCCTGCCTAGCACCTTCCTTGGAGGAGAGAGAGTGCAACGTTTCATTTTAGCATTTTGGCGCTCACGAGGGAGACGACATTCTTTGGCTGTTTGCAAGGGTAGGAAAGAGCAGAGCCCCAGTCTTGCTGTTTATCTGCAATGACTGCCAGGGCAAGTGAGGACCAGCAAGACAATTCCTGCCTAGCACCTTCCTTGGAGGAGAGAGAGTGCAACGTTTCATTTTAGCATTTTGGCGCTAACGAGGGAGACAAACTGCTTTGCCTGTTTGCAAAGCTAGGAAAGAGCAGAGCCCCAGTCTTGCTGTTTATCTGCAATGACTGCCAGGGCAAGTGAGGACCAGCAAGACAATTCCTGCCTAGCACCTTCCTTGGAGGAGAGAGAGTGCAACGTTTCATTTTAGCATTTTGGCGCTTCACGAGGGAGACAAACTGCTTTGCCTGTTTGCAAGGGTAGGAAAGAGCAGAGCCCCAGTCTTGCTGTTTATCTGCAATGACTGCCAGGGCAAGTGAGGACCAGCAAGACAATTCCTGCCTAGCACCTTCCTTGAGGAGAGAGAGTGCAACGTTTCATTTTAGCTTTTTGGAGTGCGAGAGTGAGAAAAAGCAGAGTGCCTGTTTGCAAGGCTAGGAAAGAGCAGAGCCCCAGTCTTGCTGTTTATCTGCAATGACTGCCAGGGCAAGTGAGGACCAGCAAGACAATTCCTGCCTAGCACCTTCCTTGGAGGAGAGAGGGTGCAACGTTTCATTTTAGCTTTTTGGAGTGCGAGAGTGAGAAAAAGCAGAGTGCCTGTTTGCAAGGCTAGGAAAGAGCAGAGCCCCAGTCTTGCTGTTTATCTGCAATGACTGCCAGGGCAAGTGAGGACCAGCAAGACAATTCCTGCCTAGCACCTTCCTTGGAGGAGAGAGAGTTCAACGTTTCATTTTAGCATTTTGGCGCTCACGAGGGAGACAAACTGCTTTGGCTGTTTGCAAGGCTAGGAAAGAGCAGAGCCCCAGTCTTGCTGTTTATCTGCAATGACTGCCAGGGCAAGTGAGGACCACCAAGACAATTCCTGCCTAGCACCTTCCTTGGAGGAGAGAGAGTGCAACGTTTCATTTTAGCATTTTGGCGCTTACGAGGGAGACGAACTTCTGTTGCTGTTTGCAAGGCTAAGAAAGAGCAGAGCCCGAGTCTTGCTGTTTATCTGCAATGACTGCCAGGGCAAGTGTGGACCAGCAAGACAATTCCTGCCTAGCACCTTCCTTGGAGGAGAGAGAGTGCAACGTTTCATTTTAGCATTTTGGCGCTCAGGAGGGAGACGAAATTCTTTGCCTGTTTGCAAGGGTAGGAAAGAGCAGAGCCCCAGTCTTGCTGTTTATCTGCAATGACTGCCAGGGCAAGTGAGGACCAGCAAGACAATTCCTGCCTAGCACCTTCCTTGGAGGAGAGAGAGTGCAACGTTTCATTTTAGCATTTTGGCGCTCACGAGGGAGACGAACTTCTGTTGCTGTTTGCAAGGGTAGGAAAGAGCAGAGCCCCAGTCTTGCTGGTTATCTGCAATGACTGCCAGGGCAAGTGAGGACCAGCAAGACAATTCCTGCCTAGCACCTTCCTTGGAGGAGAGAGAGTGCAACGTTTCATTTTAGCTTTTTGGAGTGCGAGAGTGAGAAAAAGCAGAGTGCCTGTTTGCAAGGCTAGGAAAGAGCAGAGCCACAGTCTTGCTGTTTATCTGCAATGACGGCCAGGGCAAGTGAGGACCAGCAAGACAATTCCTGCCTAGCACCTTCCTTGGAGGAGAGAGAGTGCAACGTTTCATTTTAGCATTTTGGCGCTCAGGAGGGAGACGAAATTCTTTGCCTGTTTGCAAGGGTAGGAAAGAGCAGAGCCCCAGTCTTGCTGTTTATCTGCAATGACTGCCAGGGCAAGTGAGGACCAGCAAGACAATTCCTGCCTAGCACCTTCCTTGGAGGAGAGAGAGTGCAACGTTTCATTTTAGCATTTTGGCGCTCACGAGGGAGACGAACATCTGTTGCTGTTTGCAAGGCTAGGAAAGAGCAGAGCCCGAGTCTTGCTGTTTATCTGCAATGACTGCCAGGGCAAGTGTGGACCAGCAAGACAATTCCTGCCTAACACCTTCCTTGGAGGAGAGAGAGTGCAACGTTTCATTTTAGCATTTTGGCGCTCACGAGGGAGACGAACTTCTGTTGCTGTTTGCAAGGGTAGGAAAGAGCAGAGCCCCAGTCTTGCTGGTTATCTGCAATGACTGCCAGGGCAAGTGAGGACCAGCAAGACAATTCCTGCCTAGCACCTTCCTTGGAGGAGAGAGAGTGCAACGTTTCATTTTAGCATTTTGGCGCTCACGAGGGAGACAAACTGCTTTGCCTGTTTGCACGGCTAGGAAAGAGCAGAGCCCCAGTCTTGCTGTTTATCTGCAATGACTGCCAGGGCAAGTGAGGACCAGCAAGACAATTCCTGCCTAGCACCTTCCTTGGAGGAGAGAGAGTGCAACGTTTCATTTTAGCTTTTTGGAGTGCGAGAGTGAGAAAAAGCAGAGTGCCTGTTTGCAAGGCTAGGAAAGAGCAGAGCCCCAGTCTTGCTGTTTATCTGCAATGACTGCCAGGGCAAGTGAGGACCAGCAAGACAATTCCTGCCTAGCACCTTCCTTGGAGGAGAGAGGGTGCAACGTTTCATTTTAGCTTTTTGGAGTGCGAGAGTGAGAAAAAGCAGAGTGCCTGTTTGCAAGGCTAGGAAAGAGCAGAGCCCCAGTCTTGCTGTTTATCTGCAATGACTGCCAGGGCAAGTGAGGACCAGCAAGACAATTCCTGCCTAGCACCTTCCTTGGAGGAGAGAGAGTTCAACGTTTCATTTTAGCATTTTGGCGCTCACGAGGGAGACAAACTGCTTTGGCTGTTTGCAAGGCTAGGAAAGAGCAGAGCCCCAGTCTTGCTGTTTATCTGCAATGACTGCCAGGGCAAGTGAGGACCACCAAGACAATTCCTGCCTAGCACCTTCCTTGGAGGAGAGAGAGTGCAACGTTTCATTTTAGCATTTTGGCGCTTACGAGGGAGACGAACTTCTGTTGCTGTTTGCAAGGCTAAGAAAGAGCAGAGCCCGAGTCTTGCTGTTTATCTGCAATGACTGCCAGGGCAAGTGTGGACCAGCAAGACAATTCCTGCCTAGCACCTTCCTTGGAGGAGAGAGAGTGCAACGTTTCATTTTAGCTTTTTGGAGTGCGAGAGTGAGAAAAAGCAGAGTGCCTGTTTGCAAGGCTAGGAAAGAGCAGAGCCCCAGTCTTGCTGTTTATCTGCAATGACTGCCAGGGCAAGTGAGGACCAGCAAGACAATTCCTGCCTAGCACCTTCCTTGGAGGAGAGAGAGTGCAACGTTTCATTTTAGCATTTTGGCGCTCAGGAGGGAGACAAACTGCTTTGCCTGTTTGCAAGGGTAGGAAAGAGCAGAGCCCCAGTCTTGCTGTTTATCTGCACTGACTGCCAGGGCAAGTGAGGACCAGCAAGACAATTCCTGCCTAGCACCTTCCTTGGAGGAGAGAGAGTGCAACGTTTCATTTTAGCATTTTGGCGCTCAGGAGGGAGACGAAATTCTTTGCCTGTTTGCAAGGGTAGGAAAGAGCAGAGCCCCAGTCTTGCTGTTTATCTGCAATGACTGCCAGGGCAAGTGAGGACCAGCAAGACAATTCCTGCCTAGCACCTTCCTTGGAGGAGAGAGAGTGCAACGTTTCATTTTAGCATTTTGGCGCTCACGAGGGAGACGAACTTCTGTTGCTGTTTGCAAGGGTAGGAAAGAGCAGAGCCCCAGTCTTGCTGGTTATCTGCAATGACTGCCAGGGCAAGTGAGGACCAGCAAGACAATTCCTGCCTAGCACCTTCCTTGGAGGAGAGAGAGTGCAACGTTTCATTTTAGCTTTTTGGCGGTCACAAGGGAGACGAACTGCTTTGGCTGTTTGCAAGGGTAGGAAAGAGCAGAACCCCAGTCTTGCTGTTTATCTGCAATGACTGCCAGGGCAAGTGAGGACCAGCAAGACAATTCCTGCCTAGCACCTTCCTTGGAGGAGAGAGAGTGCAACGTTTCATTTTAGCATTTTGGCGCTCACGAGGGAGACGACATTCTTTGGCTGTTTGCAAGGCTAGGAAAGAGCAGAGCCCCAGTCTTGCTGTTTATCTGCAATGACTGCCAGGGCAAGTGAGGACCAGCAAGACAATTCCTGCCTAGCACCTTCCTTGGAGGAGAGAGAGTGCAACGTTTCATTTTAGCATTTTGGCGCTCACGAGGGAGACGACATTCTTTGGCTGTTTGCAAGGGTAGGAAAGAGCAGAGCCCCAGTCTTGCTGTTTATCTGCAATGACTGCCAGGGCAAGTGAGGACCAGCAAGACAATTCCTGCCTAGCACCTTCCTTGGAGGAGAGAGAGTGCAACGTTTCATTTTAGCATTTTGGCGCTAACGAGGGAGACAAACTGCTTTGCCTGTTTGCAAAGCTAGGAAAGAGCAGAGCCCCAGTCTTGCTGTTTATCTGCAATGACTGCCAGGGCAAGTGAGGACCAGCAAGACAATTCCTGCCTAGCACCTTCCTTGGAGGAGAGAGAGTGCAACGTTTCATTTTAGCATTTTGGCGCTCACGAGGGAGACAAACTGCTTTGCCTGTTTGCAAGGCTAGGAAAGAGCAGAGCCCCAGTCTTGCTGTTTATCTGCAATGACTGCCAGGGCAAGTGATGGACCAGCAAGACAATTCCTGCCTAGCACCTTCCTTGGAGGAGAGAGAGTTCAACGTTTCATTTTAGCTTTTTGGCGCTCACGAGGGAGACAAACTGCTTTGGCTGTTTGGAAGGCTAGGAAAGAGCAGAGCCCCAGTCTTGCTGTTTATCTGCAATGACTGCCAGGGCAAGTGTGGACCAGCAAGACAATTCCTGCCTAGCACCTTCCTTGGAGGAGAGAGAGTGCAACGTTTCATTTTAGCTTTTTGGAGTGCGAGAGTGAGAAAAAGCAGAGTGCCTGTTTGCAAGGCTAGGAAAGAGCAGAGCCCCAGTCTTGCTGTTTATCTGCAATGACTGCCAGGGCAAGTGAGGACCAGCAAGACAATTCCTGCCTAGCACCTTCCTTGGAGGAGAGAGAGTGCAACGTTTCATTTTAGCATTTTGGCGCTCAGGAGGGAGACAAACTGCTTTGCCTGTTTGCAAGGCTAGGAAAGAGCAGAGCCCCAGTCTTGCTGTTTATCTGCAGTGACTGCCAGGGCAAGTGAGGACCAGTAAGACAATTCCTGCCTAGCACCTTCCTTGGAGGAGAGAGAGTGCAACGTTTCATTTTAGCATTTTGGCGCTCAGGAGGGAGACGAAATTCTTTGGCTGTTTGCAAGGGTAGGAAAGAGCAGAGCCCCAGTCTTGCTGTTTATCTGCAATGACTGCCAGGGCAAGTGAGGACCAGCAAGACAATTCCTGCCTAGCACCTTCCTTGGAGGAGAGAGAGTGCAACGTTTCATTTTAGCATTTTGGCGCTCAGGAGGGAGACGAAATTCTTTGCCTGTTTGCAAGGGTAGGAAAGAGCAGAGCCCCAGTCTTGCTGTTTATCTGCAATGACTGCCAGGGCAAGTGAGGACCAGCAAGACAATTCCTGCCTAGCACCTTCCTTGGAGGAGAGAGAGTGCAACGTTTCATTTTAGCATTTTGGCGCTCACGAGGGAGACGAACTTCTGTTGCTGTTTGCAAGGGTAGGAAAGAGCAGAGCCCCAGTCTTGCTGTTTATCTGCAATGACTGCCAGGGCAAGTGAGGACCAGCAAGACAATTCCTGCCTAGCACCTTCCTTGGAGGAGAGAGAGTGCAACGTTTCATTTTAGCTTTTTGGAGTGCGAGAGTGAGAAAAAGCAGAGTGCCTGTTTGCAAGGCTAGGAAAGAGCAGAGCCACAGTCTTGCTGTTTATCTGCAATGACGGCCAGGGCAAGTGAGGACCAGCAAGACAATTCCTGCCTAGCACCTTCCTTGGAGGAGAGAGAGTGCAACGTTTCATTTTAGCATTTTGGCGCTCACGAGGGAGACGAAATTTTTGGCTGTTTGCAAGGCTAGGAAAGAGCAGAGCCCCAGTCTTGCTGTTTATCTGCAATGACTGCCAGGGCAAGTGAGGACCAGCAAGACAATTCCTGCCTAGCACCTTCCTTGGAGGAGAGAGAGTGCAACGTTTCATTTTAGCTTTTTGGCGGTCACAAGGGAGACGAACTGCTTTGGCTGTTTGCAAGGCTAGGAAAGAGCAGAACCCCAGTCTTGCTGTTTATCTGCAATGACTGCCAGGGCAAGTGAGGACCAGCAAGACAATTCCTGCCTAGCACCTTCCTTGGAGGAGAGAGAGTGCAACGTTTCATTTTAGCATTTTGGCGCTCACGAGGGAGACGACATTCTTTGGCTGTTTGCAAGGGTAGGAAAGAGCAGAGCCCCAGTCTTGCTGTTTATCTGCAATGACTGCCAGGGCAAGTGAGGACCAGCAAGACAATTCCTGCCTAGCACCTTCCTTGGAGGAGAGAGAGTGCAACGTTTCATTTTAGCATTTTGGCGCTCACGAGGGAGACAAACTGCTTTGCCTGTTTGCAAGGCTAGGAAAGAGCAGAGCCCGAGTCTTGCTGTTTATCTGCAATGACTGCCAGGGCAAGTGAGGACCAGCAAGACAATTCCTGCCTAGCACCTTCCTTGGAGGAGAGAGAGAGCAACGTTTCATTTTAGCATTTTGGCCCTCACGAGGGAGACGAAATTTTTGGCTGTTTGCAAGGGTAGGAAAGAGCAGAGCCCCAGTCTTGCTGTTTATCTGCAATGACTGCCAGGGCAAGTGAGGACCAGCAAGACAATTCCTGCCTAGCACCTTCCTTGGAGGAGAGAGAGTGCAACGTTTCATTTTAGCATTTTGGCGCTCACGAGGGAGACGAACTTCTGTTGCTGTTTGCAAGGGTAGGAAAGAGCAGAGCCCCAGTCTTGCTGGTTATCTGCAATGACTGCCAGGGCAAGTGAGGACCAGCAAGACAATTCCTGCCTAGCACCTTCCTTGGAGGAGAGAGAGTGCAACGTTTCATTTTAGCATTTTGGCGCTCACGAGGGAGACAATCTGCTTTGCCTGTTTGCACGGCTAGGAAAGAGCAGAGCCCCAGTCTTGCTGTTTATCTGCAATGACTGCCAGGGCAAGTGAGGACCAGCAAGACAATTCCTGCCTAGCACCTTCCTTGGAGGAGAGAGAGTGCAACGTTTCATTTTAGCTTTTTGGAGTGCGAGACTGAGAAAAAGCAGAGTGCCTGTTTGCAAGGCTAGGAAAGAGCAGAGCCACAGTCTTGCTGTTTATCTGCAATGACGGCCAGGGCAAGTGAGGACCAGCAAGACAATTCCTGCCTAGCACCTTCCTTGGAGGAGAGAGAGTGCAACGTTTCATTTTAGCTTTTTGGCGGTCACAAGGGAGACGAACTGCTTTGGCTGTTTGCAAGGCTAGGAAAGAGCAGAGCCCCAGTCTTGCTGTTTATCTGCAATGACTGCCAGGGCAAGTGAGGACCAGCAAGACAATTCCTGCCTAGCACCTTCCTTGGAGGAGAGAGAGTGCAACGTTTCATTTTAGCATTTTGGCGCTCACGAGGGAGACGACATTCTTTGGCTGTTTGCAAGGGTAGGAAAGAGCAGAGCCCCAGTCTTGCTGTTTATCTGCAATGACTGCCAGGGCAAGTGAGGACCAGCAAGACAATTCCTGCCTAGCACCTTCCTTGGAGGAGAGAGAGTTCAACGTTTCATTTTAGCATTTTGGCGCTCACGAGGGAGACAAACTGCTTTGGCTGTTTGCAAGGCTAGGAAAGAGCAGAGCCCCAGTCTTGCTGTTTATCTGCAATGACTGCCAGGGCAAGTGAGGACCAGCAAGACAATTCCTGCCTAGCACCTTCCTTGGAGGAGAGAGAGTTCAACGTTGCATTTTAGCATTTTGGCGCTCACGAGGGAGACAAACTGCTTTGGCTGTTTGCAAGGCTAGGAAAGAGCAGAGCCCCAGTCTTGCTGTTTATCTGCAACGACTGCCAGGGCAAGTGAGGACCACCAAGACAATTCCTGCCTAGCGCCTTCCTTGGAGGAGAGAGAGTGCAACGTTTCATTTTAGCATTTTGGCGCTCAGGAGGGAGACGAAATTCTTTGGCTGTTTGCAAGGCTAGGAAAGAGCAGAGCCCCAGTATTGCTGTTTATCTGCAATGACTGCCAGGGCAAGTGAGGACCAGCAAGACAATTCCTGCCTAGCACCTTCCTTGGAGGAGAGAGAGTGCAACGTTTCATTTTAGCATTTTGGCGCTCACGAGGGAGACAATCTGCTTTGCCTGTTTGCACGGCTAGGAAAGAGCAGAGCCCCAGTCTTGCTGTTTATCTGCAATGACTGCCAGGGCAAGTGAGGACCAGCAAGACAATTCCTGCCTAGCACCTTCCTTGGAGGAGAGAGAGTGCAACGTTTCATTTTAGCTTTTTGGAGTGCGAGACTGAGAAAAAGCAGAGTGCCTGTTTGCAAGGCTAGGAAAGAGTAGAGCCACAGTCTTGCTGTTTATCTGCAATGACGTCCAGGGCAAGTGAGGACCAGCAAGACAATTCCTGCCTAGCACCTTCCTTGGAGGAGAGAGAGTGCAACGTTTCATTTTAGCTTTTTGGCGGTCACAAGGGAGACGAACTGCTTTGGCTGTTTGCAAGGCTAGGAAAGAGCAGAGCCCCAGTCTTGCTGTTTATCTGCAATGACTGCCAGGGCAAGTGAGGACCAGCAAGACAATTCCTGCCTAGCACCTTCCTTGGAGGAGAGAGAGTGCAACGTTTCATTTTAGCATTTTGGCGCTCACGAGGGAGACGAACTTCTGTTGCTGTTTGCAAGGGTAGGAAAGAGCAGAGCCCCAGTCTTGCTGTTTATCTGCAATGACTGCCAGGGCAAGTGAGGACCAGCAAGACAATTCCTGCCTAGCACCTTCCTTGGGGGAGAGAGAGTTCAACGTTTCATTTTAGCATTTTGGCGCTCACGAGGGAGACAAACTGCTTTGGCTGTTTGCAAGGCTAGGAAAGAGCAGAGCCCCAGTCTTGCTGTTTATCTGCAATGACTGCCAGGGCAAGTGAGGACCAGCAAGACAATTCCTGCCTAGCACCTTCCTTGGAGGAGAGAGAGTTCAACGTTGCATTTTAGCATTTTGGCGCTCACGAGGGAGACAAACTGCTTTGGCTGTTTGCAAGGCTAGGAAAGAGCAGAGCCCCAGTCTTGCTGTTTATCTGCAACGACTGCCAGGGCAAGTGAGGACCACCAAGACAATTCCTGCCTAGCGCCTTCCTTGGAGGAGAGAGAGTGCAACGTTTCATTTTAGCATTTTGGCGCTCAGGAGGGAGACGAAATTCTTTGGCTGTTTGCAAGGCTAGGAAAGAGCAGAGCCCCAGTATTGCTGTTTATCTGCAATGACTGCCAGGGCAAGTGAGGACCAGCAAGACAATTCCTGCCTAGCACCTTCCTTGGAGGAGAGAGAGTGCAACGTTTCATTTTAGCATTTTGGCGCTAACGAGGGAGACAAACTGCTTTGCCTGTTTGCAAAGCTAGGAAAGAGCAGAGCCCCAGTCTTGCTGTTTATCTGCAATGACTGCCAGGGCAAGTGAGGACCAGCAAGACAATTCCTGCCTAGCACCTTCCTTGGAGGAGAGAGAGTGCAACGTTTCATTTTAGCATTTTGGCGCTCACGAGGGAGACAAACTGCTTTGCCTGTTTGCAAGGGTAGGAAAGAGCAGAGCCCCAGTCTTGCTGTTTATCTGCAATGACTGCCAGGGCAAGTGAGGACCAGCAAGACAATTCCTGCCTAGCACCTTCCTTGGAGGAGAGAGAGTTCAACGTTTCATTTTAGCATTTTGGAGTGCGAGAGTGAGAAAAAGCAGAGTGCCTGTTTGCAAGGCTAGGAAAGAGCAGAGCCCCAGTCTTGCTGTTTATCTGCAATGACTGCCAGGGCAAGTGAGGACCAGCAAGACAATTCCTGCCTAGCACCTTCCTTGGAGGAGAGAGAGTGCAACGTTTCATTTTAGCATTTTGGCGGTCACAAGGGAGACGAAATTCTTTGGCTGTTTGCAAGGGTAGGAAAGAGCAGAGCCCCAGTCTTGCTGTTTATCTGCAATGACTGCCAGGGCAAGAGAGCATTAGCAAGACAATTCCTGCCTAGCACCTTCCTTGGAGGAGAGAGAGTGCAACGTTTCATTTTAGCATTTTGGCGCTCACGAGGGAGACAAACTGCTTTGCCTGTTTGCAAGGGTAGGAAAGAGCAGAGCCCCAGTCTTGCTGTTTATCTGCAGTGACTGCCAGGGCAAGTGAGGACCAGCAAGACAATTCCTGCCTAGCACCTTCCTTGGAGGAGAGAGAGTGCAACGTTTCATTTTAGCATTTTGGCGCTCAGGAGGGAGACGAAATTCTTTGCCTGTTTGCAAGGGTAGGAAAGAGCAGAGCCCCAGTCTTGCTGGTTATCTGCAATGAGTGCCAGGGCAAGTGAGGACCAGCAAGACAATTCCTGCCTAGCACCTTCCTTGGAGGAGAGAGAGTGCAACGTTTCATTTTAGCATTTTGGCGCTCACGAGGGAGACGAACTTCTGTTGCTGTTTGCAAGGGTAGGAAAGAGCAGAGCCCCAGTCTTGCTGGTTATCTGCAATGACTGCCAGGGCAAGTGAGGACCAGCAAGACAATTCCTGCCTAGCACCTTCCTTGGAGGAGAGAGAGTGCAACGTTTCATTTTAGCTTTTTGGAGTGCGAGAGTGAGAAAAAGCAGAGTGCCTGTTTGCAAGGCTAGTAAAGAGCAGAGCCCCAGTCTTGCTGTTTATCTGCAATGACGGCCAGGGCAAGTGAGGACCAGCAAGACAATTCCTGCCTAGCACCTTCCTTGGAGGAGAGAGAGTGCAACGTTTCATTTTAGCTTTTTGGCGGTCACAAGGGAGACGAACTGCTTTGGCTGTTTGCAAGGCTAGGAAAGAGCAGAACCCCAGTCTTGCTGTTTATCTGCAATGACTGCCAGGGCAAGTGAGGACCAGCAAGACAATTCCTGCCTAGCACCTTCCTTGGAGGAGAGAGAGTGCAACGTTTCATTTTAGCATTTTGGCGCTCACGAGGGAGACGACATTCTTTGGCTGTTTGCAAGGGTAGGAAAGAGCAGAGCCCCAGTCTTGCTGTTTATCTGCAATGACTGCCAGGGCAAGTGAGGACCAGCAAGACAATTCCTGCCTAGCACCTTCCTTGGAGGAGAGAGAGTGCAACGTTTCATTTTAGCATTTTGGCGCTCAGGAGGGAGACGAAATTTTTGGCTGTTTGCAAGGGTAGGAAAGAGCAGAGCCCCAGTCTTGCTGTTTATCTGCAATGACTGCCAGGGCAAGTGAGGACCAGCAAGACAATTCCTGCCTAGCACCTTCCTTGGAGGAGAGAGAGTGCAACGTTTCATTTTAGCATTTTGGCACTCACGAGGGAGACGAAATTCTGTTGCTGTTTGCAAGGGTAGGAAAGAGCAGAGCCCCAGTCTTGCTGGTTATCTGCAATGACTGCCAGGGCAAGTGAGGACCAGCAAGACAATTCCTGCCTAGCACCTTCCTTGGAGGAGAGAGAGTGCAACGTTTCATTTTAGCATTTTGGAGTGCGAGAGTGAGAAAAAGCAGAGTGCCTGTTTGCAAGGCTAGGAAAGAGCAGAGCCCCAGTCTTGCTGTTTATCTGCAATGACTGCCAGGGCAAGTGAGGACCAGCAAGACAATTCCTGCCTAGCACCTTCCTTGGAGGAGAGAGAGTGCAACGTTTCATTTTAGCATTTTGGCGGTCACAAGGGAGACGAAATTCTTTGGCTGTTTGCAAGGCTAGGAAAGAGCAGAGCCCCAGTCTTGCTGTTTATCTGCAATGACTGCCAGGGCAAGAGAGCATTAGCAAGACAATTCCTGCCTAGCACCTTCCTTGGAGGAGAGAGAGTGCAACGTTTCATTTTAGCATTTTGGCGCTCACGAGGGAGACAAACTGCTTTGCCTGTTTGCAAGGGTAGGAAAGAGCAGAGCCCCAGTCTTGCTGTTTATCTGCAGTGACTGCCAGGGCAAGTGAGGACCAGCAAGACAATTCCTGCCTAGCACCTTCCTTGGAGGAGAGAGAGTGCAACGTTTCATTTTAGCATTTTGGCGCTCAGGAGGGAGACGAAATTCTTTGCCTGTTTGCAAGGGTAGGAAAGAGCAGAGCCCCAGTCTTGCTGGTTATCTGCAATGAGTGCCAGGGCAAGTGAGGACCAGCAAGACAATTCCTGCCTAGCACCTTCCTTGGAGGAGAGAGAGTGCAACGTTTCATTTTAGCATTTTGGCGCTCACGAGGGAGACGAACTTCTGTTGCTGTTTGCAAGGGTAGGAAAGAGCAGAGCCCCAGTCTTGCTGGTTATCTGCAATGACTGCCAGGGCAAGTGAGGACCAGCAAGACAATTCCTGCCTAGCACCTTCCTTGGAGGAGAGAGAGTGCAACGTTTCATTTTAGCTTTTTGGAGTGCGAGACTGAGAAAAAGCAGAGTGCCTGTTTGCAAGGCTAGGAAAGAGCAGAGCCCCAGTCTTGCTGTTTATCTGCAATGACGGCCAGGGCAAGTGAGGACCAGCAAGACAATTCCTGCCTAGCACCTTCCTTGGAGGAGAGAGAGTGCAACGTTTCATTTTAGCTTTTTGGCGGTCACAAGGGAGACGAACTGCTTTGGCTGTTTGCAAGGCTAGGAAAGAGCAGAGCCCCAGTCTTGCTGTTTATCTGCAATGACTGCCAGGGCAAGTGAGGACCAGCAAGACAATTCCTGCCTAGCACCTTCCTTGGAGGAGAGAGAGTGCAACGTTTCATTTTAGCATTTTGGCGCTCACGAGGGAGACGACATTCTTTGGCTGTTTGCAAGGGTAGGAAAGAGCAGAGCCCCAGTCTTGCTGTTTATCTGCAATGACTGCCAGGGCAAGTGAGGACCAGCAAGACAATTCCTGCCTAGCACCTTCCTTGGAGGAGAGAGAGTGCAACGTTTCATTTTAGCATTTTGGCGCTCACGAGGGAGACAAACTGCTTTGCCTGTTTGCAAGGGTAGGAAAGAGCAGAGCCCCAGTCTTGCTGTTTATCTGCAATGACTGCCAGGGCAAGTGAGGACCAGCAAGACAATTCCTGCCTAGCACCTTCCTTGGAGGAGAGAGAGTGCAACGTTTCATTTTAGCATTTTGGCGCTCACGAGGGAGACAAACTGCTTTGCCTGTTTGCAAGGGTAGGAAAGAGCAGAGCCCCAGTCTTGCTGTTTATCTGCAATGACTGCCAGGGCAAGTGAGGACCAGCAAGACAATTCCTGCCTAGCACCTTCCTTGGAGGAGAGAGAGTTCAACGTTTCATTTTAGCATTTTGGCGCTCACGAGGGAGACAAACTGCTTTGGCTGTTTGGAAGGCTAGGAAAGAGCAGAGCCCCAGTCTTGCTGTTTATCTGCAATGACTGCCAGGGCAAGTGAGGACCAGCAAGACAATTCCTGCCTAGCACCTTCCTTGGAGGAGAGAGAGTGCAACGTTTCATTTTAGCATTTTGGCGCTTACGAGGGAGACGAACTTCTGTTGCTGTTTGCAAGGCTAAGAAAGAGCAGAGCCCGAGTCTTGCTGTTTATCTGCAATGACTGCCAGGGCAAGTGTGGACCAGCAAGACAATTCCTGCCTAGCACCTTCCTTGGGGGAGAGAGAGTGCAACGTTTCATTTTAGCTTTTTGGCGGTCACAAGGGAGACGAACTGCTTTGGCTGTTTGCAAGGCTAGGAAAGAGCAGAACCCCAGTCTTGCTGTTTATCTGCAATGACTGCCAGGGCAAGTGAGGACCAGCAAGACAATTCCTGCCTAGCACCTTCCTTGGAGGAGAGAGAGTGCAACGTTTCATTTTAGCATTTTGGCGCTCACGAGGGAGACGACATTCTTTGGCTGTTTGCAAGGGTAGGAAAGAGCAGAGCCCCAGTCTTGCTGTTTATCTGCAATGACTGCCAGGGCAAGTGAGGACCAGCAAGACAATTCCTGCCTAGCACCTTCCTTGGAGGAGAGAGAGTGCAACGTTTCATTTTAGCTTTTTGGAGTGCGAGACTGAGAAAAAGCAGAGTGCCTGTTTGCAAGGCTAGGAAAGAGCAGAGCCCCAGTCTTGCTGTTTATCTGCAATGACGGCCAGGGCAAGTGAGGACCAGCAAGACAATTCCTGCCTAGCACCTTCCTTGGAGGAGAGAGAGTGCAACGTTTCATTTTAGCTTTTTGGCGGTCACAAGGGAGACGAACTGCTTTGGCTGTTTGCAAGGCTAGGAAAGAGCAGAGCCCCAGTCTTGCTGTTTATCTGCAATGACTGCCAGGGCAAGTGAGGACCAGCAAGACAATTCCTGCCTAGCACCTTCCTTGGAGGAGAGAGAGTGCAACGTTTCATTTTAGCATTTTGGCGCTCACGAGGGAGACGACATTCTTTGGCTGTTTGCAAGGGTAGGAAAGAGCAGAGCCCCAGTCTTGCTGTTTATCTGCAATGACTGCCAGGGCAAGTGAGGACCAGCAAGACAATTCCTGCCTAGCACCTTCCTTGGAGGAGAGAGAGTGCAACGTTTCATTTTAGCATTTTGGCGCTCACGAGGGAGACAAACTGCTTTGCCTGTTTGCAAGGGTAGGAAAGAGCAGAGCCCCAGTCTTGCTGTTTATCTGCAATGACTGCCAGGGCAAGTGAGGACCAGCAAGACAATTCCTGCCTAGCACCTTCCTTGGAGGAGAGAGAGTGCAACGTTTCATTTTAGCATTTTGGCGCTCACGAGGGAGACAAACTGCTTTGCCTGTTTGCAAGGGTAGGAAAGAGCAGAGCCCCAGTCTTGCTGTTTATCTGCAATGACTGCCAGGGCAAGTGAGGACCAGCAAGACAATTCCTGCCTAGCACCTTCCTTGGAGGAGAGAGAGTTCAACGTTTCATTTTAGCATTTTGGCGCTCACGAGGGAGACAAACTGCTTTGGCTGTTTGGAAGGCTAGGAAAGAGCAGAGCCCCAGTCTTGCTGTTTATCTGCAATGACTGCCAGGGCAAGTGAGGACCAGCAAGACAATTCCTGCCTAGCACCTTCCTTGGAGGAGAGAGAGTGCAACGTTTCATTTTAGCATTTTGGCGCTTACGAGGGAGACGAACTTCTGTTGCTGTTTGCAAGGCTAAGAAAGAGCAGAGCCCGAGTCTTGCTGTTTATCTGCAATGACTGCCAGGGCAAGTGTGGACCAGCAAGACAATTCCTGCCTAGCACCTTCCTTGGGGGAGAGAGAGTGCAACGTTTCATTTTAGCTTTTTGGCGGTCACAAGGGAGACGAACTGCTTTGGCTGTTTGCAAGGCTAGGAAAGAGCAGAACCCCAGTCTTGCTGTTTATCTGCAATGACTGCCAGGGCAAGTGAGGACCAGCAAGACAATTCCTGCCTAGCACCTTCCTTGGAGGAGAGAGAGTGCAACGTTTCATTTTAGCATTTTGGCGCTCACGAGGGAGACGACATTCTTTGGCTGTTTGCAAGGGTAGGAAAGAGCAGAGCCCCAGTCTTGCTGTTTATCTGCAATGACTGCCAGGGCAAGTGAGGACCAGCAAGACAATTCCTGCCTAGCACCTTCCTTGGAGGAGAGAGAGTGCAACGTTTCATTTTAGCATTTTGGCGCTCACGAGGGAGACAAACTGCTTTGCCTGTTTGCAAGGCTAGGAAAGAGCAGAGCCCCAGTCTTGCTGTTTATCTGCAATGACTGCCAGGGCAAGTGAGGACCAGCAAGACAATTCCTGCCTAGCACCTTCCTTGGAGGAGAGAGAGTGCAACGTTTCATTTTAGCGTTTTGGCGGTCACAAGGGAGACGAACTGCTTTGGCTGTTTGCAAGGCTAGGAAAGAGCAGAGCCCGAGTCTTGCTGTTTATCTGCAATGACTGCCAGGGCAAGTGAGGACCAGCAAGACAATTCCTGCCTAGCACCTTCCTTGGAGGAGAGAGAGTGCAACGTTTCATTTTAGCATTTTGGCGCTCACGAGGGAGACAAACTGCTTTGGCTGTTTGCAAGGGTAGGAAAGAGCAGAGCCCGAGTCTTGCTGTTTATCTGCAATGACTGCCAGGGCAAGTGAGGACCAGCAAGACAATTCCTGCCTAGCACCTTCCTTGGAGGAGAGAGAGTGCAACGTTTCATTTTAGCATTTTGGCGCTCACGAGGGAGACGAGCTTCTGTTGCTGTTTGCAAGGCTAAGAAAGAGCAGAGCCCGAGTCTTGCTGTTTATCTGCAATGACTGCCAGGGCAAGAGTGGACCAGCAAGACAATTCCTGCCTAGCACCTTCCTTGGAGGAGAGAGAGTGCAACGTTTCATTTTAGCATTTTGGCGCTCACGAGGGAGACGAACTTCTGTTGCTGTTTGCAAGGGTAGGAAAGAGCAGAGCCCCAGTCTTGCTGTTTATCTGCAATGACTGCCAGGGCAAGTGAGGACCAGCAAGACAATTCCTGCCTAGCACCTTCCTTGGAGGAGAGAGAGTGCAACGTTTCATTTTAGCTTTTTGGAGTGCGAGAGTGAGAAAAAGCAGAGTGCCTGTTTGCAAGGGTAGGAAAGAGCAGAGCCCCAGTCTTGCTGTTTATCTGCAATGACTGCCAGGGCAAGTGAGGACCAGCAAGACAATTCCTGCCTAGCACCTTCCTTGGAGGAGAGAGAGTGCAACGTTTCATTTTAGCGTTTTGGCGGTCACAAGGGAGACGAACTGCTTTGGCTGTTTGCAAGGCTAGGAAAGAGCAGAGCCCCAGTCTTGCTGTTTATCTGCAATGACTGCCAGGGCAAGTGAGGACCAGCAAGACAATTCCTGCCTAGCACCTTCCTTGGAGGAGAGAGAGTGCAACGTTTCATTTTAGCATTTTGGCGCTCACGAGGGAGACGAACTTCTGTTGCTGTTTGCAAGGGTAGGAAAGAGCAGAGCCCCAGTCTTGCTGTTTATCTGCAATGACTGCCAGGGCAAGTGAGGACCAGCAAGACAATTCCTGCCTAGCACCTTCCTTGGAGGAGAGAGAGTGCAACGTTTCATTTTAGCTTTTTGGAGTGCGAGAGTGAGAAAAAGCAGAGTGCCTGTTTGCAAGGCTAGGAAAGAGCAGAGCCCCAGTCTTGCTGTTTATCTGCAATGACTGCCAGGGCAAGTGAGGACCAGCAAGACAATTCCTGCCTAGCACCTTCCTTGGAGGAGAGAGAGTGCAACGTTTCATTTTAGCATTTTGGCGGTCACAAGGGAGACGAACTGCTTTGGCTGTTTGCAAGGCTAGGAAAGAGCAGAGCCCCAGTCTTGCTGTTTATCTGCAATGACTGCCAGGGCAAGTGAGGACCAGCAAGACAATTCCTGCCTAGCACCTTCCTTGGAGGAGAGAGAGTGCAACGTTTCATTTTAGCATTTTGGCGCTCACGAGGGAGACAAACTTCTTTGCCTGTTTGCAAGGGTAGGAAAGAGCAGAGCCCCAGTCTTGCTGTTTATCTGCAATGACTGCCAGGGCAAGTGAGGACCAGCAAGACAATTCCTGCCTAGCACCTTCCTTGGAGGAGAGAGAGTTCAACGTTTCATTTTAGCATTTTGGCGCTCACGAGGGAGACAAACTGCTTTGGCTGTTTGCAAGGCTAGGAAAGAGCAGAGCCCCAGTCTTGCTGTTTATCTGCAATGACTGCCAGGGCAAGTGAGGACCAGCAAGACAATTCCTGCCTAGCACCTTCCTTGGAGGAGAGAGAGTGCAACGTTTCATTTTAGCATTTTGGCGCTTACGAGGGAGACGAACTTCTGTTGCTGTTTGCAAGGCTAAGAAAGAGCAGAGCCCGAGTCTTGCTGTTTATCTGCAATGACTGCCAGGGCAAGTGTGGACCAGCAAGACAATTCCTGCCTAGCACCTTCCTTGGAGGAGAGAGAGTGCAACGTTTCATTTTAGCTTTTTGGAGTGCGAGAGTGAGAAAAAGCAGAGTGCCTGTTTGCAAGGCTAGGAAAGAGCAGAGCCCCAGTCTTGCTGTTTATCTGCAATGACTGCCAGGGCAAGTGAGGACCAGCAAGACAATTCCTGCCTAGCACCTTCCTTGGAGGAGAGAGAGTGCAACGTTTCATTTTAGCTTTTTGGCGGTCACAAGGGAGACGAAATTCTTTGGCTGTTTGCAAGGCTAGGAAAGAGCAGAGCCCCAGTCTTGCTGTTTATCTGCAATGACTGCCAGGGCAAGAGAGCATTAGCAAGACAATTCCTGCCTAGCACCTTCCTTGGAGGAGAGAGAGTGCAACGTTTCATTTTAGCATTTTGGCGCTCACGAGGGAGACAAACTGCTTTGCCTGTTTGCAAGGGTAGGAAAGAGCAGAGCCCCAGTCTTGCTGTTTATCTGCAGTGACTGCCAGGGCAAGTGAGGACCAGCAAGACAATTCCTGCCTAGCACCTTCCTTGGAGGAGAGAGAGTGCAACGTTTCATTTTAGCATTTTGGCGCTCAGGAGGGAGACGAAATTCTTTGCCTGTTTGCAAGGGTAGGAAAGAGCAGAGCCCCAGTCTTGCTCTTTATCTGCAATGACTGCCAGGGCAAGTGAGGACCAGCAAGACAATTCCTGCCTAGCACCTTCCTTGGAGGAGAGAGAGTGCAACGTTTCATTTTAGCTTTTTGGAGTGCGAGAGTGAGAAAAAGCAGAGTGCCTGTTTGCAAGGCTAGGAAAGAGCAGAGCCCCAGTCTTGCTGTTTATCTGCAATGACTGCCAGGGCAAGTGAGGACCAGCAAGACAATTCCTGCCTAGCACCTTCCTTGGAGGAGAGAGAGTGCAACGTTTCATTTTAGCATTTTGGCGGTCACAAGGGAGACGAACTGCTTTGGCTGTTTGCAAGGCTAGGAAAGAGCAGAGCCCCAGTCTTGCTGTTTATCTGCAATGACTGCCAGGGCAAGTGAGGACCAGCAAGACAATTCCTGCCTAGCACCTTCCTTGGAGGAGAGAGAGTGCAACGTTTCATTTTAGCATTTTGGCGCTCACGAGGGAGACAAACTTCTTTGCCTGTTTGCAAGGGTAGGAAAGAGCAGAGCCCCAGTCTTGCTGTTTATCTGCAATGACTGCCAGGGCAAGTGAGGACCAGCAAGACAATTCCTGCCTAGCACCTTCCTTGGAGGAGAGAGAGTTCAACGTTTCATTTTAGCATTTTGGCGCTCACGAGGGAGACAAACTGCTTTGGCTGTTTGGAAGGCTAGGAAAGAGCAGAGCCCCAGTCTTGCTGTTTATCTGCAATGACTGCCAGGGCAAGTGAGGACCAGCAAGACAATTCCTGCCTAGCACCTTCCTTGGAGGAGAGAGAGTGCAACGTTTCATTTTAGCATTTTGGCGCTCACGAGGGAGACAAACTGCTTTGCCTGTTTGCAAGGCTAGGAAAGAGCAGAGCCCCAGTCTTGCTGTTTATCTGCAATGACTGCCAGGGCAAGTGAGGACCAGCAAGACAATTCCTGCCTAGCACCTTCCTTGGAAGAGAGAGAGTGCAACGTTTCATTTTAGCATTTTGGCGCTCACGAGGGAGATAAACTGCTTTGCCTGTTTGCAAGGCTAGGAAAGAGCAGAGCCAGAGTCTTGCTGTTTATCTGCAATGACTGCCAGGGCAAGTGAGGACCAGCAAGACAATTCCTGCCTAGCACCTTCCTTGGAGGAGACAGAGTGCAACGTTTCATTTTAGCAATTTGACGCTCACGAGGGAGACGAACTTCTGTTGCTGTTTGCAAGGCTAGGAAAGAGCAGAGCCCGAGTCTTGCTGTTTATCTGCAATGACTGCCAGGGCAAGTGAGGACCAGCAAGACAATTCCTGCCTAGCACCTTCCTTGGAGGAGAGTGCAACGTTTAATTTTAGCATTTTGGCGCTCAGGAGGGAGACGAAATTCTTTGCCTGTTTGCAAGGGTAGGAAAGAGAGAGCCCCAGTCTTGCTGTTTATCTGCAATGACTGCCAGGGCAAGTGAGGACCAGCAAGACAAATCCTGCCTAGCACCTTCCTTGGAGGAGAGAGATTGCAACGTTTCATTTTAGAATTTTGGCGCTCACGAGGGAGACGAACTTCTGTTGCTGTTTGCAAGGCTAGGAAAAAGCAGAGCCCCAGTCTTGCTGTTTATCTGCAATGACTGCCAGGGCAAGTGAGGACCAGCAAGACAATTCCTGCCTAGCACCTTCCTTGGAGGAGAGAGAGTGCAACGTTTCATTTTAGCGTTTTGGCGGTCACAAGGGAGACGAACTGCTTTGGCTGTTTGCAAGGCTAGGAAAGAGCAGAGCCCCAGTCCTGCTCTTTATCTGCAATGACTGCCAGGGCAAGTGAGGACCAGCAAGACAATTCCTGCCTAGCACCTTCCTTGGAGGAGAGAGAGTGCAACGTTTCATTTTAGCATTTTGGCGCTCACGAGGGAGACAAACTGCTTTGCCTGTTTGCAAGGCTAGGAAAGAGCAGAGCCCGAGTCTTGCTGTTTATCTGCAATGACTGCCAGGGCAAGTGAGGACCAGCAAGACAATTCCTGCCTAGCACCTTCCTTGGAGGAGAGAGAGTTCAACGTTTCATTTTAGCATTTTGGCGCTCACGAGGGAGACAAACTGCTTTGGCTGTTTGCAAGGCTAGGAAAGAGCAGAGCCCCAGTCTTGCTGTTTATCTGCAATGACTGCCAGGGCAAGTGAGGACCACCAAGACAATTCCTGCCTAGCACCTTCCTTGGAGGAGAGAGAGTGCAACGTTTCATTTTAGCATTTTGGCGCTTACGAGGGAGACGAACTTCTGTTGCTGTTTGCAAGGCTAAGAAAGAGCAGAGCCCGAGTCTTGCTGTTTATCTGCAATGACTGCCAGGGCAAGTGTGGACCAGCAAGACAATTCCTGCCTAGCACCTTCCTTGGAGGAGAGAGAGTGCAACGTTTCATTTTAGCTTTTTGGAGTGCGAGAGTGAGAAAAAGCAGAGTGCCTGTTTGCAAGGCTAGGAAAGAGCAGAGCCCCAGTCTTGCTGTTTATCTGCAATGACTGCCAGGGCAAGTGAGGACCAGCTAGACAATTCCTGCCTAGCACCTTCCTTGGAGGAGAGAGAGTGCAACGTTTCATTTTAGCATTTTGGCGGTCACAAGGGAGACGAAATTCTTTGGCTGTTTGCAAGGCTAGGAAAGAGCAGAGCCCCAGTCTTGCTGTTTATCTGCAATGACTGCCAGGGCAAGAGAGCATTAGCAAGACAATTCCTGCCTAGCACCTTCCTTGGAGGAGAGAGAGTGCAACGTTTCATTTTAGCATTTTGGCGCTCACAAGGGAGACAAACTGCTTTGCCTGTTTGCAAGGGTAGGAAAGAGCAGAGCCCCAGTCTTGCTGTTTATCTGCAGTGACTGCCAGGGCAAGTGAGGACCAGCAAGACAATTCCTGCCTAGCACCTTCCTTGGAGGAGAGAGAGTGCAACGTTTCATTTTAGCATTTTGGCGCTCAGGAGGGAGACGAAATTCTTTGCCTGTTTGCAAGGGTAGGAAAGAGCAGAGCCCCAGTCTTGCTGTTTATCTGCAATGACTGCCAGGGCAAGTGAGGACCAGCAAGACAATTCCTGCCTAGCACCTTCCTTGGAGGAGAGAGAGTGCAACGTTTCATTTTAGCTTTTTGGAGTGCGAGAGTGAGAAAAAGCAGAGTGCCTGTTTGCAAGGCTAGGAAAGAGCAGAGCCCCAGTCTTGCTGTTTATCTGCAATGACTGCCAGGGCAAGTGAGGACCAGCAAGACAATTCCTGCCTAGCACCTTCCTTGGAGGAGAGAGAGTGCAACGTTTCATTTTAGCATTTTGGCGGTCACAAGGGAGACGAACTGCTTTGGCTGTTTGCAAGGCTAGGAAAGAGCAGAGCCCCAGTCTTGCTGTTTATCTGCAATGACTGCCAGGGCAAGTGAGGACCAGCAAGACAATTCCTGCCTAGCACCTTCCTTGGAGGAGAGAGAGTGCAACGTTACATTTTAGCATTTTGGCGCTCACGAGGGAGACAAACTGCTTTGCCTGTTTGCAAGGGTAGGAAAGAGCAGAGCCCCAGTCTTGCTGTTTATCTGCAATGACTGCCAGGGCAAGTGAGGACCAGCAAGACAATTCCTGCCTAGCACCTTCCTTGGAGGAGAGAGAGTTCAACGTTTCATTTTAGCATTTTGGCGCTCACGAGGGAGACAAACTGCTTTGGCTGTTTGGAAGGCTAGGAAAGAGCAGAGCCCCAGTCTTGCTGTTTATCTGCAATGACTGCCAGGGCAAGTGAGGACCAGCAAGACAATTCCTGCCTAGCACCTTCCTTGGAGGAGAGAGAGTGCAACGTTTCATTTTAGCATTTTGGCGCTCACGAGGGAGACAAACTGCTTTGCCTGTTTGCAAGGCTAGGAAAGAGCAGAGCCCCAGTCTTGCTGTTTATCTGCAATGACTGCCAGGGCAAGTGAGGACCAGCAAGACAATTCCTGCCTAGCACCTTCCTTGGAAGAGAGAGAGTGCAACGTTTCATTTTAGCATTTTGGCGCTCACGAGGGAGATAAACTGCTTTGCCTGTTTGCAAGGCTAGGAAAGAGCAGAGCCAGAGTCTTGCTGTTTATCTGCAATGACTGCCAGGGCAAGTGAGGACCAGCAAGACAATTCCTGCCTAGCACCTTCCTTGGAGGAGACAGAGTGCAACGTTTCATTTTAGCATTTTGGCGCTCACGAGGGAGACGAACTTCTGTTGCTGTTTGCAAGGCTAGGAAAGAGCAGAGCCCGAGTCTTGCTGTTTATCTGCAATGACTGCCAGGGCAAGTGAGGACCAGCAAGACAATTCCTGCCTAGCACCTTCCTTGGAGGAGAGTGCAACGTTTAATTTTAGCATTTTGGCGCTCAGGAGGGAGACGAAATTCTTTGCCTGTTTGCAAGGGTAGGAAAGAGCAGAGCCCCAGTCTTGCTCTTTATCTGAAATGACTGCCAGGGCAAGTGAGGACCAGCAAGACAAATCCTGCCTAGCACCTTCCTTGGAGGAGAGAGATTGCAACGTTTCATTTTAGAATTTTGGCGCTCACGAGGGAGACGAACTTCTGTTGCTGTTTGCAAGGCTAGGAAAGAGCAGAGCCCCAGTCTTGCTGTTTATCTGCAATGACTGCCAGGGCAAGTGAGGACCAGCAAGACAATTCCTGCCTAGCACCTTCCTTGGAGGAGAGAGAGTGCAACGTTTCATTTTAGCGTTTTGGCGGTCACAAGGGAGACGAACTGCTTTGGCTGTTTGCAAGGCTAGGAAAGAGCAGAGCCCCAGTCTTGCTCTTTATCTGCAATGACTGCCAGGGCAAGTGAGGACCAGCAAGACAATTCCTGCCTAGCACCTTCCTTGGAGGAGAGAGAGTGCAACGTTTCATTTTAGCATTTTGGCGCTCACGAGGGAGACAAACTGCTTTGCCTGTTTGCAAGGGTAGGAAAGAGCAGAGCCCCAGTCTTGCTGTTTATCTGCAATGACTGCCAGGGCAAGTGAGGACCAGCAAGACAATTCCTGCCTAGCACCTTCCTTGGAGGAGAGAGAGTTCAACGTTTCATTTTAGCATTTTGGCGCTCACGAGGGAGACAAACTGCTTTGGCTGTTTGCAAGGCTAGGAAAGAGCAGAGCCCCAGTCTTGCTGTTTATCTGCAATGACTGCCAGGGCAAGTGAGGACCACCAAGACAATTCCTGCCTAGCACCTTCCTTGGAGGAGAGAGAGTGCAACGTTTCATTTTAGCATTTTGGCGCTTACGAGGGAGACGAACTTCTGTTGCTGTTTGCAAGGCTAAGAAAGAGCAGAGCCCGAGTCTTGCTGTTTATCTGCAATGACTGCCAGGGCAAGTGTGGACCAGCAAGACAATTCCTGCCTAGCACCTTCCTTGGGGGAGAGAGAGTGCAACGTTTCATTTTAGCATTTTGGCGCTCACGAGGGAGACGAACTTCTGTTGCTGTTTGCAAGGCTAAGAAAGAGCAGAGCCCGAGTCTTGCTGTTTATCTGCAATGACTGCCAGGGCAAGTGAGGACCAGCAAGACAATTCCTGCCTAGCACCTTCCTTGGAGGAGAGAGAGTGCAATGTTGCATTTTAGCATTTTGGCGCTCACGAGGGAGACAAACTGCTTTGGCTGTTTGCACGGCGAGGAAAGAGCAGAGCCCCAGTCTTGCTGTTTATCTGCAATGACTGCCAGGGCAAGTGAGGACCAGCAAGACAATTCCTGCCTAGCACCTTCCTTGGAGGAGAGAGAGTGCAACGTTGCATTTTAGCTTTTTGGAGTGCGAGAGTGAGAAAAAGCAGAGTGCCTGTTTGCAAGGCTAGGAAAGAGCAGAGCCCCAGTCTTGCTGTTTATCTGCAATGACTGCCAGGGCAAGTGAGGACCAGCAAGACAATTCCTGCCTAGCACCTTCCTTGGAGGAGAGAGAGTGCAACGTTTCATTTTAGCATTTTGGCGCTCACGAGGGAGACGACATTCTTTGGCTGTTTGCAAGGGTAGGAAAGAGCAGAGCCCCAGTCTTGCTGTTTATCTGCAATGACTGCCAGGGCAAGTGAGGACCAGCAAGACAATTCCTGCCTAGCACCTTCCTTGGAGGAGAGAGAGTGCAACGTTTCATTTTAGCATTTTGGCGCTCAGGAGGGAGACGAAATTCTTTGGCTGTTTGCAAGGCTAGGAAAGAGCAGAGCCCCAGTCTTGCTGTTTATCTGCAATGACTGCCAGGGCAAGTGAGGACCAGCAAGACAATTCCTGCCTAGCACCTTCCTTGGAGGAGAGAGAGTGCAACGTTTCATTTTAGTGTTTTGGCGGTCACGAGGGAGAGAAACTGCTTTGCCTGTTTGCAAGGGTAGGAAAGAGCAGAGCCCCAGTCTTGCTGTTTATCTGCAATGACTGCCAGGGCAAGTGTGGACCAGCAAGACAATTCCTGCCTAGCACCTTCCTTGGAGGAGAGAGAGTGCAACGTTTCATTTTAACATTTTGGCGCTCACGAGGGAGACGAATTTCTGTTGCTGTTTGCAAGGGTAGGAAAGAGCAGAGCCCCAGTCTTGCTGGTTATCTGCAATGACTGCCAGGGCAAGTGAGGACCAGCAAGACAATTCCTGCCTAGCACCTTCCTTGGAGGAGAGAGAGTGCAACGTTTCATTTTAGCATTTTGGCGCTCACGAGGGAGACAAACTGCTTTGCCTGTTTGCAAGGGTAGGAAAGAGCAGAGCCCCAGTCTTGCTGTTTATCTGCAATGACTGCCAGGGCAAGTGAGGACCAGCAAGACAATTCCTGCCTAGCACCTTCCTTGGAGGAGAGAGAGTGCAACGTTTCATTTTAGCATTTTGGCGCTCACGAGGGAGACGAACTTCTGTTGCTGTTTGCAAGGCTAAGAAAGAGCAGAGCCCGAGTCTTGCTGTTTATCTGCAATGACTGCCAGGGCAAGAGTGGACCAGCAAGACAATTCCTGCCTAGCACCTTCCTTGGAGGAGAGAGAGTGCAACGTTTCATTTTAGCATTTTGGCGCTCACGAGGGAGAAGAACTTCTGTTGCTGTTTGCAAGGGTAGGAAAGAGCAGAGCCCCAGTCTTGCTGGTTATCTGCAATGACTGCCAGGGCAAGTGAGGACCAGCAAGACAATTCCTGCCTAGCACCTTCCTTGGAGGAGAGAGAGTGCAACGTTTCATTTGAGCATTTTGGCGCTCACGAGGGAGACGAACTTCTGTTGCTGTTTGCAAGGCTAAGAAAGAGCAGAGCCCGAGTCTTGCTGTTTATCTGCAATGACTGCCAGGGCAAGTGTGGACCAGCAAGACAATTCCTGCCTAGCACCTTCCTTGGAGGAGAGAGAGTGCAACGTTTCATTTTAGCTTTTTGGAGTGCGAGAGTGAGAAAAAGCAGAGTGCCTGTTTGCAAGGCTAGGAAAGAGCAGAGCCCCAGTCTTGCTGTTTATCTGCAATGACTGCCAGGGCAAGTGAGGACCAGCAAGACAATTCCTGCCTAGCACCTTCCTTGGAGGAGAGAGAGTGCAACGTTTCATTTTAGCATTTTGGCGCTCAGGAGGGAGACAAACTGCTTTGCCTGTTTGCAAGGGTAGGAAAGAGCAGAGCCCCAGTCTTGCTGTTTATCTGCAGTGACTGCCAGGGCAAGTGAGGACCAGCAAGACAATTCCTGCCTAGCACCTTCCTTGGAGGAGAGAGAGTGCAACGTTTCATTTTAGCATTTTGGCGCTCAGGAGGGAGACGAAATTCTTTGCCTGTTTGCAAGGGTAGGAAAGAGCAGAGCCCCAGTCTTGCTGTTTATCTGCAATGACTGCCAGGGCAAGTGAGGACCAGCAAGACAATTCCTGCCTAGCACCTTCCTTGGAGGAGAGAGAGTGCAACGTTTCATTTTAGCATTTTGGCGCTCACGAGGGAGACAAACTGCTTTGGCTGTTTGCAAGGGTAGGAAAGAGCAGAGCCCCAGTCTTGCTGTTTATCTGCAATGACTGCCAGGGCAAGTGAGGACCACCAAGACAATTCCTGCCTAGCACCTTCCTTGGAGGAGAGAGAGTGCAACGTTTCATTTTAGCATTTTGGCGCTTACGAGGGAGACGAACTTCTGTTGCTGTTTGCAAGGCTAAGAAAGAGCAGAGCCCGAGTCTTGCTGTTTATCTGCAATGACTGCCAGGGCAAGTGAGGACCAGCAAGACAATTCCTGCCTAGCACCTTCCTTGGAGGAGAGAGAGTGCAACGTTTCATTTTAGCTTTTTGGAGTGCGAGAGTGAGAAAAAGCAGAGTGCCTGTTTGCAAGGCTAGGAAAGAGCAGAGCCCCAGTCTTGCTGTTTATCTGCAATGACTGCCAGGGCAAGTGAGGACCAGCAAGACAATTCCTGCCTAGCACCTTCCTTGGAGGAGAGAGAGTGCAACGTTTCATTTTAGCATTTTGGCGGTCACAAGGGAGACGAAATTCCTTGGCTGTTTGCAAGGCTAGGAAAGAGCAGAGCCCCAGTCTTGCTGTTTATCTGCAATGACTGCCAGGGCAAGAGAGCATTAGCAAGACAATTCCTGCCTAGCACCTTCCTTGGAGGAGAGAGAGTGCAACGTTTCATTTTAGCATTTTGGCGCTCACGAGGGAGACAAACTGCTTTGCCTGTTTGCAAGGGTAGGAAAGAGCAGAGCCCCAGTCTTGCTGTTTATCTGCAGTGACTGCCAGGGCAAGTGAGGACCAGCAAGACAATTCCTGCCTAGCACCTTCCTTGGAGGAGAGAGAGTGCAACGTTTCATTTTAGCATTTTGGCGCTCAGGAGGGAGACGAAATTCTTTGCCTGTTTGCAAGGGTAGGAAAGAGCAGAGCCCCAGTCTTGCTGTTTATCTGCAATGACTGCCAGGGCAAGTGAGGACCAGCAAGACAATTCCTGCCTAGCACCTTCCTTGGAGGAGAGAGAGTGCAACGTTTCATTTTAGCATTTTGGCGCTCACGAGGGAGACGAACTTCTGTTGCTGTTTGCAAGGGTAGGAAAGAGCAGAGCCCCAGTCTTGCTGGTTATCTGCAATGACTGCCAGGGCAAGTGAGGACCAGCAAGACAATTCCTGCCTAGCACCTTCCTTGGAGGAGAGAGAGTGCAACGTTTCATTTTAGCATTTTGGCGCTCACGAGGGAGACAAACTGCTTTGCCTGTTTGCACGGCTAGGAAAGAGCAGAGCCCCAGTCTTGCTGTTTATCTGCAATGACTGCCAGGGCAAGTGAGGACCAGCAAGACAATTCCTGCCTAGCACCTTCCTTGGAGGAGAGAGAGTGCAACGTTTCATTTTAGCATTTTGGCGCTCACGAGGGAGACGAAATTTTTGGCTGTTTGCAAGGGTAGGAAAGAGCAGAGCCCCAGTCTTGCTGTTTATCTGCAATGACTGCCAGGGCAAGTGAGGACCAGCAAGACAATTCCTGCCTAGCACCTTCCTTGGAGGAGAGAGAGTTCAACGTTTCATTTTAGCATGTTGGCGCTCACGAGGGAGACAAACTGCTTTGGCTGTTTGGAAGGCTAGGAAAGAGCAGAGCCCCAGTCTTGCTGTTTATCTGCAATGACTGCTAGGGCAAGTGAGGACCACCAAGACAATTCCTGCCTAGCACCTTCCTTGGAGGAGAGAGAGTGCAACGTTTCATTTTAGCATTTTGGCGCTTACGAGGGAGACGAACTTCTGTTGCTGTTTGCAAGGCTAAGAAAGAGCAGAGCCCGAGTCTTGCTGTTTATCTGCAATGACTGCCAGGGCAAGTGTGGACCAGCAAGACAATTCCTGCCTAGCACCTTCCTTGGGGGAGAGAGAGTGCAACGTTTCATTTTAGCATTTTGGCGCTCACGAGGGAGACGAACTTCTGTTGCTGTTTGCAAGGGTAGGAAAGAGCAGAGCCCCAGTCTTGCTGTTTATCTGCAATGACTGCCAGGGCAAGTGAGGACCAGCAAGACAATTCCTGCCTAGCACCTTCCTTGGAGGAGAGAGAGTGCAACGTTGCATTTTAGCATTTTGGCGCTCACGAGGGAGACAAACTGCTTTGCCTGTTTGCACGGCTAGGAAAGAGCAGAGCCCCAGTCTTGCTGTTTATCTGCAATGACTGCCAGGGCAAGTGAGGACCAGCAAGACAATTCCTGCCTAGCACCTTCCTTGGAGGAGAGAGTGTGCAACGTTTCATTTTAGCTTTTTGGAGTGCGAGAGTGAGAAAAAGCAGAGTGCCTGTTTGCAAGGCTAGGAAAGAGCAGAGCCCCAGTCTTGCTGTTTATCTGCAATGACTGCCAGGGCAAGTGAGGACCAGCAAGACAATTCCTGCCTAGCACCTTCCTTGGAGGAGAGAGAGTGCAACGTTTCATTTTAGCATTTTGGCGCTCACGAGGGAGACGACATTCTTTGGCTGTTTGCAAGGGTAGGAAAGAGCAGAGCCCCAGTCTTGCTGTTTATCTGCAATGACTGCCAGGGCAAGTGAGGACCAGCAAGACAATTCCTGCCTAGCACCTTCCTTGGAGGAGAGAGAGTGCAACGTTTCATTTTAGCATTTTGGCGCTCACGAGGGAGACAAACTGCTTTGCCTGTTTGGAAGGCTAGGAAAGAGCAGAGCCCCAGTCTTGCTGTTTATCTGCAATGACTGCCAGGGCAAGTGAGGACCAGCAAGACAATTCCTGCCTAGCACCTTCCTTGGAGGAGAGAGAGTGCAACGTTTCATTTTAGCGTTTTGGCGGTCACGAGGGAGAGAAACTGCTTTGCCTGTTTGCAAGGGTAGGAAAGAGCAGAGCCCCAGTCTTGCTGTTTATCTGCAATGACTGCCAGGGCAAGTGTGGACCAGCAAGACAATTCCTGCCTAGCACCTTCCTTGGAGGAGAGAGAGTGCAACGTTTCATTTTAACATTTTGGCGCTCACGAGGGAGACGAATTTCTGTTGCTGTTTGCAAGGGTAGGAAAGAGCAGAGCCCCAGTCTTGCTGGTTATCTGCAATGACTGCCAGGGCAAGTGAGGACCACCAAGACAATTCCTGCCTAGCACCTTCCTTGGAGGAGAGAGAGTGCAACGTTTCATTTTAGCATTTTGGCGCTTACGAGGGAGACGAACTTCTGTTGCTGTTTGCAAGGCTAAGAAAGAGCAGAGCCCGAGTCTTGCTGTTTATCTGCAATGACTGCCAGGGCAAGTGTGGACCAGCAAGACAATTCCTGCCTAGCACCTTCCTTGGAGGAGAGAGAGTGCAACGTTTCATTTTAGCTTTTTGGAGTGCGAGAGTGAGAAAAAGCAGAGTGCCTGTTTGCAAGGCTAGGAAAGAGCAGAGCCCCAGTCTTGCTGTTTATCTGCAATGACTGCCAGGGCAAGTGAGGACCAGCAAGACAATTCCTGCCTAGCACCTTCCTTGGAGGAGAGAGAGTGCAACGTTTCATTTTAGCATTTTGGCGGTCACAAGGGAGACGAAATTCTTTGGCTGTTTGCAAGGCTAGGAAAGAGCAGAGCCCCAGTCTTGCTGTTTATCTGCAATGACTGCCAGGGCAAGAGAGCATTAGCAAGACAATTCCTGCCTAGCACCTTCCTTGGAGGAGAGAGAGTGCAACGTTTCATTTTAGCATTTTGGCGCTCACGAGGGAGACAAACTGCTTTGCCTGTTTGCAAGGGTAGGAAAGAGCAGAGCCCCAGTCTTGCTGTTTATCTGCAGTGACTGCCAGGGCAAGTGAGGACCAGCAAGACAATTCCTGCCTAGCACCTTCCTTGGAGGAGAGAGAGTGCAACGTTTCATTTTAGCATTTTGGCGCTCAGGAGGGAGACGAAATTCTTTGCCTGTTTGCAAGGGTAGGAAAGAGCAGAGCCCCAGTCTTGCTGTTTATCTGCAATGACTGCCAGGGCAAGTGAGGACCAGCAAGACAATTCCTGCCTAGCACCTTCCTTGGAGGAGAGAGAGTGCAACGTTTCATTTTAGCATTTTGGCGCTCACGAGGGAGACGAACTTCTGTTGCTGTTTGCAAGGGTAGGAAAGAGCAGAGCCCCAGTCTTGCTGGTTATCTGCAATGACTGCCAGGGCAAGTGAGGACCAGCAAGACAATTCCTGCCTAGCACCTTCCTTGGAGGAGAGAGAGTGCAACGTTTCATTTTAGCATTTTGGCGCTCACGAGGGAGACAAACTGCTTTGCCTGTTTGCACGGCTAGGAAAGAGCAGAGCCCCAGTCTTGCTGTTTATCTGCAATGACTGCCAGGGCAAGTGAGGACCAGCAAGACAATTCCTGCCTAGCACCTTCCTTGGAGGAGAGAGAGTGCAACGTTTCATTTTAGCATTTTGGCGCTCACGAGGGAGACGAAATTTTTGGCTGTTTGCAAGGGTAGGAAAGAGCAGAGCCCCAGTCTTGCTGTTTATCTGCAATGACTGCCAGGGCAAGTGAGGACCAGCAAGACAATTCCTGCCTAGCACCTTCCTTGGAGGAGAGAGAGTTCAACGTTTCATTTTAGCATTTTGGAGTGCGAGAGTGAGAAAAAGCAGAGTGCCTGTTTGCAAGGCTAGGAAAGAGCAGAGCCCCAGTCTTGCTGTTTATCTGCAATGACTGCCAGGGCAAGTGAGGACCAGCAAGACAATTCCTGCCTAGCACCTTCCTTGGAGGAGAGAGAGTGCAACGTTTCATTTTAGCATTTTGGCGCTCACGAGGGAGACAAACTGCTTTGGCTGTTTGGAAGGCTAGGAAAGAGCAGAGCCCCAGTCTTGCTGTTTATCTGCAATGACTGCCAGGGCAAGTGAGGACAGGCAAGACAATTCCTGCCTAGCACCTTCCTTGGAGGAGAGAGAGTGCAACGTTTCATTTTAGCATTTTGGCGCTCACGAGGGAGACAAACTGCTTTGCCTGTTTGCAAGGCTAGGAAAGAGCAGAGCCCCAGTCTTGCTGTTTATCTGCAATGACTGCCAGGGCAAGTGAGGACCAGCAAGACAATTCCTGCCTAGCACCTTCCTTGGAAGAGAGAGAGTGCAACGTTTCATTTTAGCATTTTGGCGCTCACGAGGGAGATAAACTGCTTTGCCTGTTTGCAAGGCTAGGAAAGAGCAGAGCCAGAGTCTTGCTGTTTATCTGCAATGACTGCCAGGGCAAGTGAGGACCAGCAAGACAATTCCTGCCTAGCACCTTCCTTGGAGGAGAGAGAGTGCAACGTTTCATTTTAGCATTTTGGCGCTCACGAGGGAGACGAACTTCTGTTGCTGTTTGCAAGGCTAGGAAAGAGCAGAGCCCGAGTCTTGCTGTTTATCTGCAATGACTGCCAGGGCAAGTGAGGACCAGCAAGACAATTCCTGCCTAGCACCTTCCTTGGAGGAGAGTGCAACGTTTAATTTTAGCATTTTGGCGCTCAGGAGGGAGACGAAATTCTTTGCCTGTTTGCAAGGGTAGGAAAGAGCAGAGCCCCAGTCTTGCTCTTTATCTGCAATGACTGCCAGGGCAAGTGAGGACCAGCAAGACAAATCCTGCCTAGCACCTTCCTTGGAGGAGAGAGATTGCAACGTTTCATTTTAGAATTTTGGCGCTCACGAGGGAGACGAACTTCTGTTGCTGTTTGCAAGGCTAGGAAAGAGCAGAGCCCGAGTCTTGCTGTTTATCTGCAATGACTGCCAGGGCAAGTGAGGACCAGCAAGACAATTCCTGCCTAGCACCTTCCTTGGAGGAGAGAGAGTGCAACGTTTCATTTTAGCATATTGGCGCTCACGAGGGAGACAAACTGCTTTGCCTGTTTGCAAGGCTAGGAAAGAGCAGAGCCCGAGTCTTGCTGTTTATCTGCAATGACTGCCAGGGTAAGTGAGGACCAGCAAGACAATTCCTGCCTAGCACCTTCCTTGGAGGAGAGAAATTGCAACGTTGCATTTTAGCATTGTGGCGCTCACGAGGGAGACGAACTTCTGTTGCTGTTTGCAAGGCTAGGAAAGAGCAGAGCCAGTGTCTTGCTGTTTATCTGCAATGACTGCCAGGGCAAGTGAGGACCAGCAAGACAATTCCTGCCTAGCACCTTCCTTGGAGGAGAGAGAGTGCAACGTTTCATTTTAGCATTTTGGCGCTCACGAGGGAGACGAACTTCTTTGCCTGTTTGCAAGGGTAGGAAAGAGCAGAGCCCCAGTCTTGCTGTTTATCTGCAATGACTGCCAGGGCAAGTGAGCACCAGCAAGACAATTCCTGCCTAGCACCTTCCTTGGAGGAGAGAGAGTGCAACGTTTCATTTTAGCATTTTGGCGCTCACGAGGGAGACAAACTGCTTTGCCTGGTTGCACGGCAAGGAAAGAGCAGAGCCCCAGTCTTGCTGTTTATCTGCAATGACTGCCAGAGCAAGTGAGGACCAGCAAGACAATTCCTGCCTAGCACCTTCCTTGGAGGAGAGAGAGTGCAACGTTTCATTTTAGCATTTTGGCGCTCACGAGGGAGACGAACTTCTTTGCCTGTTTGCAAGGGTAGGAAAGAGCAGAGCCCCAGTCTTGCTGTTTATCTGCAATGACTGCCAGGGCAAGTGAGCATCAGCAAGACAATTCCTGCCTAACACCTTCCTTGGAGGAGAGAGAGTGCAACGTTTCATTTTAGCATTTTGGCGCTCACGAGGGAGACGAAATTCTTTGGCTGTTTGCAAGGCTAGGAAAGAGCAGAGCCAGAGTCTTGATGTTTATCTGCAATGACTGCCAGAGCAAGTGAGCACCAGCGAGACACTTCCTGCCTAGCACCTTCCTTGGAGGAGAGAGAGTGCAACGTTTCATTTTAGCATTTTGGCGCTCACGAGGGAGACAAAATGCTTTGGTTGTTTGCAAGGGTAGGAAAGAGCAGAGCCCGAGTCTTGCTGTTTATCTGCAATGACTGCCAGGGCAAGTGTGGACCAGCAAGACAATTCCTGCCTAGCACCTTCCTTGGGGGAGAGAGAGTGCAACGTTTCATTTTAGCATTTTGGCGCTCACGAGGGAGACGAACTTCTGTTGCTGTTTGCAAGGGTAGGAAAGAGCAGAGCCCCAGTCTTGCTGTTTATCTGCAATGACTGCCAGGGCAAGTGAGGACCAGCAAGACAATTCCTGCCTAGCACCTTCCTTGGAGGAGAGAGAGTGCAACGTTGCATTTTAGCATTTTGGCGCTCACGAGGGAGACAAACTGCTTTGGCTGTTTGCACGGCTAGGAAAGAGCAGAGCCCCAGTCTTGCTGTTTATCTGCAATGACTGCCAGGGCAAGTGAGGACCAGCAAGACAATTCCTGCCTAGCACCTTCCTTGGAGGAGAGAGTGTGCAACGTTTCATTTTAGCTTTTTGGAGTGCGAGAGTGAGAAAAAGCAGAGTGCCTGTTTGCAAGGCTAGGAAAGAGCAGAGCCCCAGTCTTGCTGTTTATCTGCAATGACTGCCAGGGCAAGTGAGGACCAGCAAGACAATTCCTGCCTAGCACCTTCCTTGGAGGAGAGAGAGTGCAACGTTTCATTTTAGCATTTTGGCGCTCACGAGGGAGACGACATTCTTTGGCTGTTTGCAAGGGTAGGAAAGAGCAGAGCCCCAGTCTTGCTGTTTATCTGCAATGACTGCCAGGGCAAGTGAGGACCAGCAAGACAATTCCTGCCTAGCACCTTCCTTGGAGGAGAGAGAGTGCAACGTTTCATTTTAGCATTTTGGCGCTCACGAGGGAGACAAACTGCTTTGCCTGTTTGGAAGGCTAGGAAAGAGCAGAGCCCCAGTCTTGCTGTTTATCTGCAATGACTGCCAGGGCAAGTGAGGACCAGCAAGACAATTCCTGCCTAGCACCTTCCTTGGAGGAGAGAGAGTGCAACGTTTCATTTTAGCGTTTTGGCGGTCACGAGGGAGAGAAACTGCTTTGCCTGTTTGCAAGGGTAGGAAAGAGCAGAGCCCCAGTCTTGCTGTTTATCTGCAATGACTGCCAGGGCAAGTGTGGACCAGCAAGACAATTCCTGCCTAGCACCTTCCTTGGAGGAGAGAGAGTGCAACGTTTCATTTTAACATTTTGGCGCTCACGAGGGAGACGAATTTCTGTTGCTGTTTGCAAGGGTAGGAAAGAGCAGAGCCCGAGTCTTGCTGGTTATCTGCAATGACTGCCAGGGCAAGTGAGGACCAGCAAGACAATTCCTGCCTAGCACCTTCCTTGGAGGAGAGAGAGTGCAACGTTTCATTTTAGCATTTTGGCGCTCACGAGGGAGACAAACTGCTTTGCCTGTTTGCAAGGGTAGGAAAGAGCAGAGCCCCAGTCTTGCTGTTTATCTGCAATGACTGCCAGGGCAAGTGAGGACCAGCAAGACAATTCCTGCCTAGCACCTTCCTTGGAGGAGAGAGAGTGCAACGTTTCATTTTAGCGTTTTGGCGCTCACAAGGGAGACGAACTGCTTTGGCTGTTTGCAAGGCTAGGAAAGAGCAGAGCCCGAGTCTTGCTGTTTATCTGCAATGACTGCCAGGGCAAGTGAGGACCAGCAAGACAATTCCTGCCTAGCACCTTCCTTGGAGGAGAGAGAGTGCAACGTTTCATTTTAGCATTTTGGCGCTCACGAGGGAGACGAACTTCTGTTGCTGTTTGCAAGGCTAAGAAAGAGCAGAGCCCGAGTCTTGCTGTTTATCTGCAATGACTGCCAGGGCAAGAGTGGACCAGCAAGACAATTCCTGCCTAGCACCTTCCTTGGAGGAGAGAGAGTGCAACGTTTCATTTTAGCATTTTGGCGCTCACGAGGGAGACGAAATTCTTTGGCTGTTTGCAAGGGTAGGAAAGAGCAGAGCCCCAGTCTTGCTGGTTATCTGCAATGACTGCCAGGGCAAGTGAGGACCAGCAAGACAATTCCTGCCTAGCACCTTCCTTGGAGGAGAGAGAGTGCAACGTTTCATTTTAGCATTTTGGCGCTCACGAGGGAGACGAACTTCTGTTGCTGTTTGCAAGGCTAAGAAAGAGCAGAGCCCGAGTCTTGCTGTTTATCTGCAATGACTGCCAGGGCAAGTGTGGACCAGCAAGACAATTCCTGCCTAGCACCTTCCTTGGAGGAGAGAGAGTGCAACGTTTCATTTTAGCTTTTTGGAGTGCGAGAGTGAGAAAAAGCAGAGTGCCTGTTTGCAAGGCTAGGAAAGAGCAGAGCCCCAGTCTTGCTGTTTATCTGCAATGACTGCCAGGGCAAGTGAGGACCAGCAAGACAATTCCTGCCTAGCACCTTCCTTGGAGGAGAGAGAGTGCAACGTTTCATTTTAGCATTTTGGCGCTCAGGAGGGAGACAAACTGCTTTGCCTGTTTGCAAGGGTAGGAAAGAGCAGAGCCCCAGTCTTGCTGTTTATCTGCAGTGACTGCCAGGGCAAGTGAGGACCAGCAAGACAATTCCTGCCTAGCACCTTCCTTGGAGGAGAGAGAGTGCAACGTTTCATTTTAGCATTTTGGCGCTCAGGAGGGAGACGAAATTCTTTGCCTGTTTGCAAGGGTAGGAAAGAGCAGAGCCCCAGTCTTGCTGTTTATCTGCAATGACTGCCAGGGCAAGTGAGGACCAGCAAGACAATTCCTGCCTAGCACCTTCCTTGGAGGAGAGAGAGTGCAACGTTTCATTTTAGCATTTTGGCGCTCACGAGGGAGACGAACTTCTGTTGCTGTTTGCAAGGGTAGGAAAGAGCAGAGCCCCAGTCTTGCTGGTTATCTGCAATGACTGCCAGGGCAAGTGAGGACCAGCAAGACAATTCCTGCCTAGCACCTTCCTTGGAGGAGAGAGAGTGCAACGTTTCATTTTAGCTTTTTGGCGGTCACGAGGGAGACGAACTGCTTTGGCTGTTTGCAAGGCTAGGAAAGAGCAGAACCCCAGTCTTGCTGTTTATCTGCAATGACTGCCAGGGCAAGTGAGGACCAGCAAGACAATTCCTGCCTAGCACCTTCCTTGGAGGAGAGAGAGAGCAACGTTTCATTTTAGCATTTTGGCGCTCACGAGGGAGACGACATTCTTTGGCTGTTTGCAAGGCTAGGAAAGAGCAGAGCCCCAATCTTGCTGTTTATCTGCAATGACTGCCAGGGCAAGTGAGGACCAGCAAGACAATTCCTGCCTAGCACCTTCCTTGGAGGAGAGAGAGTGCAACGTTTCATTTTAGCATTTTGGCGCTCAGGAGGGAGACAAACTGCTTTGCCTGTTTGCAAGGGTAGGAAAGAGCAGAGCCCCAGTCTTGCTGTTTATCTGCAGTGACTGCCAGGGCAAGTGAGGACCAGCAAGACAATTCCTGCCTAGCACCTTCCTTGGAGGAGAGAGAGTGCAACGTTTCATTTTAGCATTTTGGCGCTCAGGAGGGAGACGAAATTCTTTGCCTGTTTGCAAGGCTAGGAAAGAGCAGAGCCCCAGTCTTGCTGTTTATCTGCAATGACTGCCAGGGCAAGTGAGGACCAGCAAGACAATTCCTGCCTAGCACCTTCCTTGGAGGAGAGAGAGTGCAACGTTTCATTTTAGCATTTTGGCGCTCACGAGGGAGACGAACTTCTGTTGCTGTTTGCAAGGGTAGGAAAGAGCAGAGCCCCAGTCTTGCTGGTTATCTGCAATGACTGCCAGGGCAAGTGAGGACCAGCAAGACAATTCCTGCCTAGCACCTTCCTTGGAGGAGAGAGAGTGCAACGTTTCATTTTAGCATTTTGGCGCTCACGAGGGAGACAAACTGCTTTGGCTGTTTGGAAGGCTAGGAAAGAGCAGAGCCCCAGTCTTGCTGTTTATCTGCAATGACTGCCAGGGCAAGTGAGGACAGGCAAGACAATTCCTGCCTAGCACCTTCCTTGGAGGAGAGAGAGTGCAACGTTTCATTTTAGCATTTTGGCGCTCACGAGGGAGACAAACTGCTTTGCCTGTTTGCAAGGCTAGGAAAGAGCAGAGCCCCAGTCTTGCTGTTTATCTGCAATGACTGCCAGGGCAAGTGAGGACCAGCAAGACAATTCCTGCCTAGCACCTTCCTTGGAAGAGAGAGAGTGCAACGTTTCATTTTAGCATTTTGGCGCTCACGAGGGAGATAAACTGCTTTGCCTGTTTGCAAGGCTAGGAAAGAGCAGAGCCAGAGTCTTGCTGTTTATCTGCAATGACTGCCAGGGCAAGTGAGGACCAGCAAGACAATTCCTGCCTAGCACCTTCCTTGGAGGAGAGAGAGTGCAACGTTTCATTTTAGCATTTTGGCGCTCACGAGGGAGACGAACTTCTGTTGCTGTTTGCAAGGCTAGGAAAGAGCAGAGCCCGAGTCTTGCTGTTTATCTGCAATGACTGCCAGGGCAAGTGAGGACCAGCAAGACAATTCCTGCCTAGCACCTTCCTTGGAGGAGAGTGCAACGTTTAATTTTAGCATTTTGGCGCTCAGGAGGGAGACGAAATTCTTTGCCTGTTTGCAAGGGTAGGAAAGAGCAGAGCCCCAGTCTTGCTGTTTATCTGCAATGACTGCCAGGGCAAGTGAGGACCAGCAAGACAAATCCTGCCTAGCACCTTCCTTGGAGGAGAGAGATTGCAACGTTTCATTTTAGAATTTTGGCGCTCACGAGGGAGACGAACTTCTGTTGCTGTTTGCAAGGCTAGGAAAGAGCAGAGCCAGTGTCTTGCTGTTTATCTGCAATGACTGCCAGGGCAAGTGAGGACCAGCAAGACAATTCCTGCCTAGCACCTTCCTTGGAGGAGAGAGAGTGCAACGTTTCATTTTAGCATTTTGGCGCTCACGAGGGAGACGAACTTCTTTGCCTGTTTGCAAGGGTAGGAAAGAGCAGAGCCCCAGTCTTGCTGTTTATCTGCAATGACTGCCAGGGCAAGTGAGCACCAGCAAGACAATTCCTGCCTAGCACCTTCCTTGGAGGAGAGAGAGTGCAACGTTTCATTTTAGCATTTTGGCGCTCACGAGGGAGACAAACTGCTTTGCCTGGTTGCACGGCAAGGAAAGAGCAGAGCCCCAGTCTTGCTGTTTATCTGCAATGACTGCCAGAGCAAGTGAGGACCAGCAAGACAATTCCTGCCTAGCACCTTCCTTGGAGGAGAGAGAGTGCAACGTTTCATTTTAGCATTTTGGCGCTCACGAGGGAGACGAACTTCTTTGCCTGTTTGCAAGGGTAGGAAAGAGCAGAGCCCCAGTCTTGCTGTTTATCTGCAATGACTGCCAGGGCAAGTGAGCATCAGCAAGACAATTCCTGCCTAACACCTTCCTTGGAGGAGAGAGAGTGCAACGTTTCATTTTAGCATTTTGGCGCTCACGAGGGAGACGAAATTCTTTGGCTGTTTGCAAGGCTAGGAAAGAGCAGAGCCAGAGTCTTGATGTTTATCTGCAATGACTGCCAGAGCAAGTGAGCACCAGCGAGACACTTCCTGCCTAGCACCTTCCTTGGAGGAGAGAGAGTGCAACGTTTCATTTTAGCATTTTGGCGCTCACGAGGGAGACAAAATGCTTTGGTTGTTTGCAAGGGTAGGAAAGAGCAGAGCCCCAGTCTTGCTGTTTATCTGTAATGACTGCCAGAGCAAGTGAGGACCAGCAAGACAATTCCTGCCTAGCACCTTCCTTGGAGGAGAGAGAGTGCAACGTTTCATTTTAGCATTTTGGCGCTCACGAGGGAGAGAAACTGCTTTGCCTGTTTGCAAGGCTAGGAAAGAGCAGAGCCAGAGTCTTGCTGTTTATCTGCAATGACTGCCAGGGCAAGTGAGGACCAGCAAGACAATTCCTGCCTAGCACCTTCCTTGGAGGAGAGAGAGTGCAACGTTTCATTTTAGCATTTTGGCGCTCACGAGGGAGACGAACTTCTGTTGCTGTTTGCAAGGCTAGGAAAGAGCAGAGCCCGAGTCTTGCTGTTTATCTGCAATGACTGCCAGGGCAAGTGAGGACCAGCAAGACAATTCCTGCCTAGCACCTTCCTTGGAGGAGAGAGAGTGCAACGTTTCATTTTAGCATTTTGGCGCTCACGAGGGAGACAAACTGCTTTGCCTGTTTGCAAGGGTAGGAAAGAGCAGAGCCCCAGTCTTGCTGTTTATCTGCAATGACTGCCAGGGCAAGTGAGGACCAGCAAGACAATTCCTGCCTAGCACCTTCCTTGGAGGAGAGAGATTGCAACGTTTCATTTTAGAATTTTGGCGCTCACGAGGGAGACGAACTTCTGTTGCTGTTTGCAAGGCTAGGAAAGAGCAGAGCCCGAGTCTTGCTGTTTATCTGCAATGACTGCCAGGGCAAGTGAGGACCAGCAAGACACTTCCTGCCTAGCACCTTCCTTGGAGGAGAGAGAGTGCAACGTTTCATTTTAGCATTTTGGCGCTCACGAGGGAGACAAACTGCTTTGCCTGTTTGCAAGGCTAGGAAAGAGCAGAGCCCGAGTCTTGCTGTTTATCTGCAATGACTGCCAGGACAAGTGAGGACCAGCAAGACAATTCCTGCCTAGCACCTTCCTTGGAGGAGAGAAATTGCAACGTTGCATTTTAGCATTGTGGCGCTCACGAGGGAGACGAACTTCTGTTGCTGTTTGCAAGGCTAGGAAAGAGCAGAGCCAGTGTCTTGCTGTTTATCTGCAATGACTGCCAGGGCAAGTGAGGACCAGCAAGACAATTCCTGCCTAGCACCTTCCTTGGAGGAGAGAGAGTGCAACGTTTCATTTTAGCATTTTGGCGCTCAGGAGGGAGACGAAATTCTTTGCCTGTTTGCAAGGCTAGGAAAGAGCAGAGCCCGAGTCCTGCTGTTTATCTGCAATGACTGCCAGAGCAAGTGAGCACCAGCAAGACAATTCCTGCCTAGCGCCTTCCTTGGAGGAGAGAGAGTGCAACGTTTCATTTTAGCATTTTGGCGCTCACGAGGGAGACAAACTGCTTTGCCTGGTTGCACGGCTAGGAAAGAGCAGAGCCCCAGTCTTGCTGTTTATCTGCAATGACTGCCAGAGCAAGTGAGGACCAGCAAGACAATTCCTGCCTAGCACCTTCCTTGGAGGAGAGAGAGTGCAACGTTTCATTTTAGCATTTTGGCGCTCACGAGGGAGACGAACTTCTTTGCCTGTTTGCAAGGGTAGGAAAGAGCAGAGCCCCAGTCTTGCTGTTTATCTGCAATGACTGCCAGGGCAAGTGAGCATCAGCAAGACAATTCCTGCCTAACACCTTCCTTGGAGGAGAGAGAGTGCAACGTTTCATTTTAGCATTTTGGCGCTCACGAGGGAGACGAAATTCTTTGGCTGTTTGCAAGGCTAGGAAAGAGCAGAGCCAGAGTCTTGATGTTTATCTGCAATGACTGCCAGAGCAAGTGAGCACCAGCGAGACACTTCCTGCCTAGCACCTTCCTTGGAGGAGAGAGAGTGCAACGTTTCATTTTAGCATTTTGGCGCTCACGAGGGAGACGAACTTCTTTGCCTGTTTGCAAGGGTAGGAAAGAGCAGAGCCCCAGTCTTGCTGTTTATCTGCAATGACTGCCAGGGCAAGTGAGCATCAGCAAGACAATTCCTGCCTAACACCTTCCTTGGAGGAGAGAGAGTGCAACGTTTCATTTTAGCATTTTGGCGCTCACGAGGGAGACGAAATTCTTTGGCTGTTTGCAAGGCTAGGAAAGAGCAGAGCCAGAGTCTTGATGTTTATCTGCAATGACTGCCAGAGCAAGTGAGCACCAGCGAGACACTTCCTGCCTAGCACCTTCCTTGGAGGAGAGAGAGTGCAACGTTTCATTTTAGCATTTTGGCGCTCACGAGGGAGACAAAATGCTTTGGTTGTTTGCAAGGGTAGGAAAGAGCAGAGCCCCAGTCTTGCTGTTTATCTGTAATGACTGCCAGAGCAAGTGAGGACCAGCAAGACAATTCCTGCCTAGCACCTTCCTTGGAGGAGAGAGAGTGCAACGTTTCATTTTAGCATTTTGGCGCTCACGAGCAAGACAAACTGCTTTGGCTGTTTGCAAGGCTAGGAAAGAGCAGAGCCCCAGTCTTGCTGTTTATCTGCAATGACTGCCAGGGCAAGTGAGGACCAGCAAGACAATTCCTGCCTAGCACCTTCCTTGGAGGAGAGAGAGTGCAACGTTTCATTTTAGCATTTTGGCGCTCACGAGGGAGACGAACTTCTGTTGCTGTTTGCAAGGCTAGGAAAGAGCAGAGCCCCAGTCTTGCTGTTTATCTGCAATGACTGCCAGGGCAAGTGAGGACCAGCAAGACAATTCCTGCCTAGCACCTTCCTTGGAGGAGAGAGAGTGCAACGTTTCATTTTAGCATTTTGGCGCTCAGGAGGGAGACGAAATTCTTTGCCTGTTTGCAAGGGTAGGAAAGAGCAGAGCCCCAGTCTTGCTGTTTATCTGCAATGACTGCCAGGGCAAGTGAGGACCAGCAAGACAATTCCTGCCTAGCACCTTCCTTGGAGGAGAGAGATTGCAACGTTTCATTTTAGAATTTTGGCGCTCACGAGGGAGACGAACTTCTGTTGCTGTTTGCAAGGCTAGGAAAGAGCAGAGCCCGAGTCTTGCTGTTTATCTGCAATGACTGCCAGGGCAAGTGAGGACCAGCAAGACACTTCCTGCCTAGCACCTTCCTTGGAGGAGAGAGAGTGCAACGTTTCATTTTAGCATTTTGGCGCTCACGAGGGAGACAAACTGCTTTGCCTGTTTGCAAGGCTAGGAAAGAGCAGAGCCCGAGTCTTGCTGTTTATCTGCAATGACTGCCAGGGCAAGTGAGGACCAGCAAGACAATTCCTGCCTAGCACCTTCCTTGGAGGAGAGAAATTGCAACGTTGCATTTTAGCATTGTGGCGCTCACGAGGGAGACGAACTTCTGTTGCTGTTTGCAAGGCTAGGAAAGAGCAGAGCCAGTGTCTTGCTGTTTATCTGCAATGACTGCCAGGGCAAGTGAGGACCAGCAAGACAATTCCTGCCTAGCACCTTCCTTGGAGGAGAGAGAGTGCAACGTTTCATTTTAGCATTTTGGCGCTCAGGAGGGAGACGAACTTCTGTTGCTGTTTGCAAGGCTAGGAAAGAGCAGAGCCCGAGTCTTGCTGTTTATCTGCAATGACTGCCAGAGCAAGTGAGCACCAGCAAGACAATTCCTGCCTAGCACCTTCCTTGGAGGAGAGAGAGTGCAACGTTTCATTTTAGCATTTTGGCGCTCACGAGGGAGACAAACTGCTTTGCCTGGTTGCACGGCTAGGAAAGAGCAGAGCCCCAGTCTTGCTGTTTATCTGCAATGACTGCCAGGGCAAGTGAGCATCAGCAAGACAATTCCTGCCTAACACCTTCCTTGGAGGAGAGAGAGTGCAACGTTTCATTTTAGCATTTTGGCGCTCACGAGGGAGACGAAATTCTTTGGCTGTTTGCAAGGCTAGGAAAGAGCAGAGCCAGAGTCTTGATGTTTATCTGCAATGACTGCCAGAGCAAGTGAGCACCAGCGAGACACTTCCTGCCTAGCACCTTCCTTGGAGGAGAGAGAGTGCAACGTTTCATTTTAGCATTTTGGCGCTCACGAGGGAGACAAACTGCTTTGGCTGTTTGCAAGGCTAGGAAAGAGCAGAGCCCCAGTCTTGCTGTTTATCTGCAATGACTGCCAGGGCAAGTGAGGACCAGCAAGACAATTCCTGCCTAGCACCTTCCTTGGAGGAGAGAGAGTGCAACGTTTCATTCTAGCATTTTGGCGCTCACGTGGGAGACAAACTGCTTTGGCTGTTTGAAAGGCTAGGAAAGAGCAGAGCCCCAGTCTTGCTGTTTATCTGCAATGACTGCCAGGGCAAGTGAGGACCAGCAAGACAATTCCTGCCTAGCACCTTCCTTGGAGGAGAGAGAGTGCAACGTTTCATTTTAGTATTTTGGCGCTCACGAGGGAGATAAACTGCTTTGCCTGTTTGCAAGGCTAGGAAAGAGCAGAGCCCCAGTCTTGCTGTTTATCTGCAATGACTGCCAGGGCAAGTGAGGACCAGCAAGACAATTCCTGCCTAGCACCTTCCTTGGAGGAGAGAGAGTGCAACGTTTCATTTTAGCATTTTGGCGCTCACGAGGGAGACGAACTTCTGTTGCTGTTTGCAAGGCTAGGAAAGAGCAGAGCCCGAGTCTTGCTGTTTATCTGCAATGACTGCCAGGGCAAGTGAGGACCAGCAAGACAATTCCTGCCTAGCACCTTCCTTGGAGGAGAGAGATTGCAACGTTGCATTTTAGCATTGTGGCGCTCACGAGGGAGACGAACTTCTGTTGCTGTTTGCAAGGCTAGGAAAGAGCAGAGCCCGAGTCTTGCTGTTTATCTGCAATGACTGCCAGGGCAAGTGAGGACCAGCAAGACAATTCCTGCCTAGCACCTTCCTTGGAGGAGAGAGAGTGCAACGTTTCATTTTAGCATTTTGGCGCTCACGAGGGAGACAAACTGCTTTGCCTGTTTGCAAGGCTAGGAAAGAGCAGAGCCCGAGTCTTGCTGTTTATCTGCAATGACTGCCAGGGCAAGTGAGGACCAGCAAGACAATTCCTGCCTAGCACCTTCCTTGGAGGAGAGAGAGTGCAACGTTTCATTTTAGCATTTTGGCGCTCACGAGGGAGACGAACTTCTGTTGCTGTTTGCAAGGCTAGGAAAGAGCAGAGCCCGAGTCTTGCTGTTTATCTGCAATGACTGCCAGGGCAAGTGAGGACCAGCAAGACAATTCCTGCCTAGCACCTTCCTTGGAGGAGAGAGAGTGCAACGTTTCATTTTAGCATTGTGGCGGTCACGAGGGAGACGAACTTCTGTTGCTGTTTGCAAGGCTAGGAAAGAGCAGAGCCCGAGTCTTGCTGTTTATCTGCAATGACTGCCAGGGCAAGTGAGGACCAGCAAGACAATTCCTGCCTAGCACCTTCCTTGGAGGAGAGAGAGTGCAACGTTTCATTTTAGCATTTTGGCGCTCAGGAGGGAGACGAAATTCTTTGCCTGTTTGCAAGGGTAGGAAAGAGCAGAGCCCCAGTCTTGCTGTTTATCTGCAATGACTGCCAGGGCAAGTGAGGACCAGCAAGACAATTCCTGCCTAGCACCTTCCTTGGAGGAGAGAGAGTGCAACGTTTCATTTTAGCATTTTGGCGCTCACGAGGGAGACAAACTGCTTTGGCTGTTTGCAAGGCTAGGAAAGAGCAGAGCCCCAGTCTTGCTGTTTATCTGCAATGACTGCCAGGGCAAGTGAGGACCAGCAAGACAATTCCTGCCTAGCACTTTCCTTGGAGGAGAGAGATTGCAACGTTGCATTTTAGCATTGTGGCGGTCACGAGGGAGACGAACTTCTGTTGCTGTTTGCAAGGCTAGGAAAGAGCAGAGCCCGAGTCTTGCTGTTTATCTGCAATGACTGCCAGAGCAAGTGAGCACCAGCATGACAATTCCTGCCTAGCACCTTCCTTGGAGGAGAGAGAGTGCAACGTTTCATTTTAGCATTTTGGCGCTCACGAGGGAGACAAACTGCTTTGGCTGTTTGCAAGGGTAGGAAAGAGCAGAGCCCCAGTCTTGCTGTTTATCTGCAATGACTGCCAGGGCAAGTGAGGACCAGCAAGACAATTCCTGCCTAGCACCTTCCTTGGAGGAGAGAGAGTGCAACATTTCATTTTAGCATTTTGGCGCTCACGAGGGAGACAAACTGCTTTGGCTGTTTGCAAGGCTAGGAAAGAGCAGAGCCCCAGTCTTGATGTTTATCTGCAATGACTGCCAGAGCAAGTGAGGACCAGCAAGACAATTCCTGCCTAGCACCTTCCTTGGAGGAGAGAGAGTGCAACGTTTCATTTTAGCATTTTGGCGCTCACGAGGGAGACGAACTTCTGTTGCTGTTTGCAAGGCTAGGAAAGAGCAGTCCCGAGTCTTGCTGTTTATCTGCAATGACTGCCAGAGCAAGTGAGCACCAGCGAGACACTTCCTGCCTAGCACCTTCCTTGGAGGAGAGAGAGTGCAACGTTTCATTTTAGCATTTTGGCGCTCACGAGGGAGACAAAATGCTTTGGTTGTTTGCAAGGCTAGGAAAGAGCAGAGCCCCAGTCTTGCTGTTTATCTGTAATGACTGCCAGAGCAAGTGAGGACCAGCAAGACACTTCCTGCCTAGCACCTTCCTTGGAGGAGAGAGAGTGCAACGTTTCATTTTAGCATTTTGGCGCTCACGAGGGAGACAAACTGCTTTGCCTGTTTGCAAGGCTAGGAAAGAGCAGAGCCCGAGTCTTGCTGTTTATCTGCAATGACTGCCAGGGCAAGTGAGGACCAGCAAGACAATTCCTGCCTAGCACCTTCCTTGGAGGAGAGAGATTGCAACGTTGCATTTTAGCATTGTGGCGCTCACGAGGGAGACGAACTTCTGTTGCTGTTTGCAAGGCTAGGAAAGAGCAGAGCCCGAGTCTTGCTGTTTATCTGCAATGACTGCCAGGGCAAGTGAGGACCAGCAAGACAATTCCTGCCTAGCACCTTCCTTGGAGGAGAGAGAGTGCAACGTTTCATTTTAGCATTTTGGCGCTCACGAGGGAGACAAACTGCTTTGCCTGTTTGCAAGGCTAGGAAAGAGCAGAGCCCGAGTCTTGCTGTTTATCTGCAATGACTGCCAGGGCAAGTGAGGACCAGCAAGACAATTCCTGCCTAGCACCTTCCTTGGAGGAGAGAGAGTGCAACGTTTCATTTTAGCATTTTGGCGCTCACGAGGGAGACGAACTTCTGTTGCTGTTTGCAAGGCTAGGAAAGAGCAGAGCCAGTGTCTTGCTGTTTATCTGCAATGACTGCCAGGGCAAGTGTGGACCAGCAAGACAATTCCTGCCTAGCACCTTCCTTGGAGGAGAGAGAGTGCAACGTTTCATTTTAGCATTTTGGCGCTCAGGAGGGAGACGAAATTCTTTGCCTGTTTGCAAGGGTAGGAAAGAGCAGAGCCCCAGTCTTGCTGTTTATCTGCAATGACTGCCAGGGCAAGTGAGGACCAGCAAGACAATTCCTGCCTAGCACCTTCCTTGGAGGAGAGAGAGTGCAACGTTTCATTTTAGCATTTTGGCGCTCACGAGGGAGACAAACTGCTTTGGCTGTTTGCAAGGCTAGGAAAGAGCAGAGCCCCAGTCTTGCTGTTTATCTGCAATGACTGCCAGGGCAAGTGAGGACCAGCAAGACAATTCCTGCCTAGCACCTTCCTTGGAGGAGAGAGATTGCAACGTTGCATTTTAGCATTGTGGCGGTCAAGAGGGAGACGAACTTCTGTTGCTGTTTGCAAGGCTAGGAAAGAGCAGAGCCCCAGTCTTGCTGTTTATCTGCAGTGACTGCCAGAGCAAGTGAGCACCAGCATGACAATTCCTGCCTAGCACCTTCCTTGGAGGAGAGAGAGTGCAACGTTTCATTGTAGCATTTTGGCGCTCACGAGGGAGACGAACTTCTGTTGCTGTTTGCAAGGCTAGGAAAGAGCAGAGCCCGAGTCTTGCTGTTTATCTGCAATGACTGCCAGGCCAAGTGAGGACCAGCAAGACAATTCCTGCCTAGCACCTTCCTTGGAGGAGAGAGAGTGCAACGTTTCATTTTAGCATTTTGGCGCTCACGAGGGAGACAAACTGCTTTGCCTGTTTGCAAGGCTAGGAAAGAGCAGAGCCCCAGTCTTGCTGTTTATCTGCAATGACTGCCAGGGCAAGTGAGGACCAGCAAGACAATTCCTGCCTAGCACCTTCCTTGGAGGAGAGAGATTGCAACGTTGCATTTTAGCATTGTGGCGCTCACGAGGGAGACGAACTTCTGTTGCTGTTTGCAAGGCTAGGAAAGAGCAGAGCCCGAGTCTTGCTGTTTATCTGCAATGACTGTCAGGGCAAGTGAGGACCAGCAAGACAATTCCTGCCTAGCACCTTCCTTGGAGGAGAGAGAGTGCAACGTTTCATTTTAGCATTTTGGCGCTCACGAGGGAGACAAACTGCTTTGCCTGTTTGCACGGCTAGGAAAGAGCAGAGCCCGAGTCTTGCTGTTTATCTGCAATGACTGCCAGGGCAAGTGAGGACCAGCAAGACAATTCCTGCCTAGCACCTTCCTTGGAGGAGAGAGATTGCAACGTTGCATTTTAGCATTTTGGCGCTCACGAGGGAGACAAACTGCTTTGGCTGTTTGCAAGGCTAGGAAAGAGCAGAGCCTGAGTCTTGCTGTTTATCTGCAATGACTGCCAGGGCAAGTGTGGACCAGCAAGACAATTCCTGCCTAGCACCTTCCTTGGAGGAGAGAGAGTGCAACGTTTCATTTTAGCATTTTGGCGCTCAGGAGGGAGACGAAATTCTTTTCCTGTTTCCAAGGGTAGGAAAGAGCAGAGCCCCAGTCTTGCTGTTTATCTGCAATGACTGCCAGGGCAAGTGAGGACCAGCAAGACAATTCCTGCCTAGCACCTTCCTTGGAGGAGAGAGATTGCAACGTTTCATTTTAGCATTTTGGCGCTCACGAGGGAGACGAACTTCTGTTGCTGTTTGCAAGGCTAGGATAGAGCAGAGCCCGAGTCTTGCTGTTTATCTGCAATGACTGCCAGGGCAAGTGAGGACCAGCAAGACAATTCCTGCCTAGCACCTTCCTTGGAGGAGAGAGAGTGCAACGTTTCATTTTAGCATTTTGGCGCTCACGAGGGAGACAAACTGCTTTGCCTGTTTGCACGGCTAGGAAAGAGCAGAGCCCGAGTCTTGCTGTTTATCTGCAATGACTGCCAGGGCAAGTGAGGACCAGCAAGACAATTCCTGCCTAGCACCTTCCTTGGAGGAGAGAGAGTGCAACGTTTCATTTTAGCATTTTGGCGCTCACGAGGGAGACAAACTGCTTTGGCTGTTTGCAAGGGTAGGAAAGAGCAGAGCCCCAGTCTTGCTGTTTATCTGCAATGACTGCCAGGGCAAGTGAGGACCAGCAAGACAATTCCTGCCTAGCACCTTCCTTGGAGGAGAGAGATTGCAACGTTGCATTTTAGCATTGTGGCGCTCACGAGGGAGACGAACTTCTGTTGCTGTTTGCAAGGGTAGGAAAGAGCAGAGCCCGAGTCCTGCTGTTTATCTGCAATGACTGCCAGGGCAAGTGAGGACCAGCAAGACAATTCCTGCCTAGCGCCTTCCTTGGAGGAGAGAGAGTGCAACGTTTCATTTTAGCATTTTGGCGCTCACGAGGGAGACAAACTGCTTTGGCTGTTTGCAAGGCTAGGAAAGAGCAGAGCCCGAGTCTTGCTGTTTATCTGCAATGACTGCCAGGGCAAGTGAGGACCAGCAAGACAATTCCTGCCTAGCACCTTCCTTGGAGGCGAGAGAGTGCAACGTTTCATTCTAGCATTTTGGCGCTCACGTGGGAGACAAACTGCTTTGGCTGTTTGCAAGGCTAGGAAAGAGCAGAGCCCCAGTCTTGCTGTTTATCTGCAATGACTGCCAGGGCAAGTGAGGACCAGCAAGACAATTCCTGCCTAGCACCTTCCTTGGAGGAGAGAGAGTGCAACGTTTCATTTTAGCATTTTGGCGCTCACGAGGGAGACGAACTTCTGTTGCTGTTTGCAAGGCTACGAAAGAGCAGTCCCGAGTCTTGCTGTTTATCTGCAATGACTGCCAGGGCAAGTGAGCATCAGCAAGACAATTCCTGCCTAGCACCTTCCTTGGAGGAGAGAGAGTGCAACGTTTCATTTTAGCATTTTGGCGCTCACGAGGGAGACGAAATTCTTTGGCTGTTTGCAAGGGTAGGAAAGAGCAGAGCCCCAGTCTTGCTGTTTATCTGCAGTGACTGCCAGGGCAAGTGAGGACCAGCAAGACAATTCCTGCCTAGCACCTTCCTTGGAGGAGAGAGAGTGCAACGTTTCATTCTAGCATTTTGGCGCTCACGAGGGAGACGAAATTCTTTGGCTGTTTGCAAGGGTAGGAAAGAGCAGAGCCCCAGTCTTGCTGTTTATTTGCAATGACTGCCAGGGCAAGTGAGCATCAGCAAGACAATTCCTGCCTAACACCTTCCTTGGAGGAGAGAGAGTGCAACGTTTCATTTTAGCATTTTGGCGCTCACGAGGGAGACGAAATTCTTTGGCTGTTTGCAAGGGTAGGTAAGAGCAGAGCCCCAGTCTTGCTGTTTATCTGCAGTGACTGCCAGGGCAAGTGAGGACCAGCAAGACAATTCCTGCCTAGCACCTTCCTTGGAGGAGAGAGAGTGCAACGTTTCATTTTAGCATTTTGGCGCTCACGAGGGAGACGAACTTCTGTTGCTGTTTGCAAGGCTAGGAAAGAGCAGAGCCAGAGTCTTGATGTTTATCTGCAGTGACTGCCAGGGCAAGTGAGGACCAGCAAGACAATTCCTGCCTAGCACCTTCCTTGGAGGAGAGAGAGTGCAACGTTTCATTTTAGCATTTTGGCGCTCACGAGGGAGACGAAATTTTTGGCTGTTTGCAAGGGTAGGAAAGAGCAGAGCCCCAGTCTTGCTGTTTATCTGCAATGACTGCCAGGGCAAGTGAGGACCAGCAAGACAATTCCTGCCTAGCACCTTCCTTGGAGGAGAGAGAGTGCAACGTTTCATTTTAGCATTTTGGCGCTCACGAGGGAGACGAACTTCTGTTGCTGTTTGCAAGGCTAGGAAAGAGCAGTCCCGAGTCTTGCTGTTTATCTGCAATGACTGCCAGGGCAAGTGAGCATCAGCAAGACAATTCCTGCCTAGCACCTTCCTTGGAGGAGAGAGAGTGCAACGTTTCATTTTAGCATTTTGGCGCTCACGAGGGAGACGAACTTCTGTTGCTGTTTGCAAGGCTAGGAAAGAGCAGTCCCGAGTCTTGCTGTTTATCTGCAATGACTGCCAGGGCAAGTGAGCATCAGCAAGACAATTCCTGCCTAGCACCTTCCTTGGAGGAGAGAGAGTGCAACGTTTCATTTTAGCATTTTGGCGCTCACGAGGGAGACAAACTGCTTTGCCTGTTTGCAAGGCTAGGAAAGAGCAGAGCCCCAGTCTTGCTGTTTATCTGCAATGACTGCCAGGGCAAGTGAGGACCAGCAAGACAATTCCTGCCTAGCACCTTCCTTGGAGGAGAGAGAGTGCAACGTTTCATTTTAGCATTTTGGCGCTCACGAGGGAGACAAACTGCTTTGCCTGTTTGCAAGGCTAGGAAAGAGCAGAGCCCCAGTCTTGCTGTTTATCTGCAATGACTGCCAGGGCAAGTGAGGACCAGCAAGACAATTCCTGCCTAGCACCTTCCTTGGAGGAGAGAGAGTGCAACGTTTCATTTTAGCATTTTGGTGCACACGAGGGAGACGAACTTCTGTTGCTGTTTGCAAGGCTAGGAAAGAGCAGAGCCCCAGTCTTGCTGTTTATCTGCAATGACTGCCAGGGCAAGTGAGGACCAGCAAGACAATTCCTGCCTAGCACCTTCCTTGGAGGAGAGAGAGTGCAACGTTTCATTTTAGCATTTTGGCGCTCACGAGGGAGACGAACTTCTGTTGCTGTTTGCAAGGCTAGGAAAGAGCAGAGCCCGAGTCTTGCTGTGTATCTGCAATGACTGCCAGGGCAAGTGAGGACCAGCAAGACAATTCCTGCCTAGCACCTTCCTTGGAGGAGAGAGAGTGCAACGTTTCATTTTAGCATTTTGGAGCTCACGAGGGAGACGAACTTCTGTTGCTGTTTGCAAGGCTAGGAAAGAGCAGAGCCCGAGTCTTGCTGTTTATCTGCAATGACTGCCAGGGCAAGTGAGGACCAGCAAGACAATTCCTGCCTAGCACCTTCCTTGGAGGAGAGAGAGTGCAACGTTTCATTTTAGCATTTTGGCGCTCACGAGGGAGACAAACTGCTTTGCCTGTTTGCAAGGCTAGGAAAGAGCAGAGCCCCAGTCTTGCTGTTTATCTGCAATGACTGCCAGGGCAAGTGAGGACCAGCAAGACAATTCCTGCCTAGCACCTTCCTTGGAGGAGAGAGAGTGCAACGTTTCATTTTAGCATTTTGGTGCACACGAGGGAGACGAACTTCTGTTGCTGTTTGCAAGGCTAGGAAAGAGCAGAGCCCCAGTCTTGCTCTTTATCTGCAATGACTGCCAGGGCAAGTGAGGACCAGCAAGACAATTCCTGCCTAGCACCTTCCTTGGAGGAGAGAGAGTGCAACGTTTCATTTTAGCATTTTGGCGCTCACGAGGGAGACAAACTGCTTTGGCTGTTTGCAAGGGTAGGAAAGAGCAGAGCCCCAGTCTTGCTGTTTATCTGCAATGACTGCCAGGGCAAGTGAGGACCAGCAAGACAATTCCTGCCTAGCACCTTCCTTGGAGGAGAGAGAGTGCAACGTTTCATTTTAGCATTTTGGCGCTCACGAGGGAGACGAACTTCTGTTGCTGTTTGCAAGGCTAGGAAAGAGCAGAGCCCGAGTCTTGCTGTTTATCTGCAATGACTGCCAGGGCAAGTGAGGACCAGCAAGACAATTCCTGCCTAGCACCTTCCTTGGAGGAGAGAGAGTGCAACGTTTCATTTTAGCATTTTGGCGCTCACGAGGGAGACAAACTGCTTTGCCTGTTTGCAAGGCTAGGAAAGAGCAGAGCCCCAGTCTTGCTGTTTATCTGCAATGACTGCCAGGGCAAGTGAGGACCAGCAAGACAATTCCTGCCTAGCACCTTCCTTGGAGGAGAGAGATTGCAACGTTGCATTTTAGCATTGTGGCGCTCACGAGGGAGACGAACTTCTGTTGCTGTTTGCAAGGCTAGGAAAGAGCAGAGCCAGTGTCTTGCTGTTTATCTGCAATGACTGCCAGGGCAAGTGTGGACCAGCAAGACAATTCCTGCCTAGCACCTTCCTTGGAGGAGAGAGAGTGCAACGTTTCATTTTAGCATTTTGGCGCTCAGGAGGGAGACGAAATTCTTTGCCTGTTTCCAAGGGTAGGAAAGAGCAGAGCCCCAGTCTTGCTGTTTATCTGCAATGACTGCCAGGGCAAGTGAGGACCAGCAAGACAATTCCTGCCTAGCACCTTCCTTGGAGGAGAGAGATTGCAACGTTGCATTTTAGCATTGTGGCGCTCACGAGGGAGACGAACTTCTGTTGCTGTTTGCAAGGCTAGGAAAGAGCAGAGCCCGAGTCCTGCTGTTTATCTGCAATGACTGCCAGAGCAAGTGAGCACCAGCAAGACAATTCCTGCCTAGCGCCTTCCTTGGAGGAGAGAGAGTGCAACGTTTCATTTTAGCATTTTGGCGCTCACGAGGGAGACAAACTGCTTTGGCTGTTTGCAAGGCTAGGAAAGAGCAGAGCCCCAGTCTTGCTGTTTATCTGCAATGACTGCCAGGGCAAGTGAGGACCAGCAAGACAATTCCTGCCTAGCACCTTCCTTGGAGGAGAGAGAGTGCAACGTTTCATTCTAGCATTTTGGCGCTCACGTGGGAGACAAACTGCTTTGGCTGTTTGCAAGGCTAGGAAAGAGCAGAGCCCCAGTCTTGCTGTTTATCTGCAATGACTGCCAGGGCAAGTGAGGACCAGCAAGACAATTCCTGCCTAGCACCTTCCTTGGAGGAGAGAGAGTGCAACGTTTCATTTTAGTATTTTGGCGCTCACGAGGGAGATAAACTGCTTTGCCTGTTTGCAAGGCTAGGAAAGAGCAGAGCCCCAGTCTTGCTGTTTATCTGCAATGACTGCCAGGGCAAGTGAGGACCAGCAAGACAATTCCTGCCTAGCACCTTCCTTGGAGGAGAGAGAGTGCAACGTTTCATTTTAGCATTTTGGCGCTCACGAGGGAGACGAACTTCTGTTGCTGTTTGCAAGGCTAGGAAAGAGCAGAGCCCGAGTCTTTCTGTTTATCTGCAATGACTGCCAGGGCAAGTGAGGACCAGCAAGACAATTCCTGCCTAGCACCTTCCTTGGAGGAGAGAGAGTGCAACGTTTCATTTTAGCATTTTGGCGCTCACGAGGGAGACAAACTGCTTTGCCTGTTTGCAAGGCTAGGAAAGAGCAGAGCCCCAGTCTTGGTGTTTATCTGCAATGACTGCCAGGGCAAGTGAGGACCAGCAAGACAATTCCTGCCTAGCACCTTCCTTGGAGGAGAGAGATTGCAACGTTGCATTTTAGCATTGTGGCGCTCACGAGGGAGACGAACTTCTGTTGCTGTTTGCAAGGCTAGGAAAGAGCAGAGCCCGAGTCTTGCTGTTTATCTGCAATGACTGCCAGGGCAAGTGAGGACCAGCAAGACAATTCCTGCCTAGCACCTTCCTTGGAGGAGAGAGAGTGCAACGTTTCATTTTAGCATTTTGGCGCTCACGAGGGAGACAAACTGCTTTGCCTGTTTGCACGGCTAGGAAAGAGCAGAGCCCGAGTCTTGCTGTTTATCTGCAATGACTGCCAGGGCAAGTGAGGACCAGCAAGACAATTCCTGCCTAGCACCTTCCTTGGAGGAGAGAGATTGCAACGTTGCATTTTAGCATTTTGGCGCTCACGAGGGAGACAAACTGCTTTGGCTGTTTGCAAGGCTAGGAAAGAGCAGAGCCTGAGTCTTGCTGTTTATCTGCAATGACTGCCAGGGCAAGTGTGGACCAGCAAGACAATTCCTGCCTAGCACCTTCCTTGGAGGAGAGAGAGTGCAACGTTTCATTTTAGCATTTTGGCGCTCAGGAGGGAGACGAAATTCTTTGCCTGTTTGCAAGGGTAGGAAAGAGCAGAGCCCCAGTCTTGCTGTTTATCTGCAATGACTGCCAGGGCAAGTGAGGACCAGCAAGACAATTCCTGCCTAGCACCTTCCTTGGAGGAGAGAGAGTGTAACGTTTCATTTTAGCATTTTGGCGCTCACGAGGGAGACGAACTGCTTTGCCTGTTTGCACGGCTAGGAAAGAGTAGAGCCCGAGTCTTGCTGTTTATCTGCAATGACTGCCAGGGCAAGTGAGGACCAGCAAGACAATTCCTGCCTAGCACCTTCCTTGGAGGAGAGAGAGTGCAACGTTGCATTTTAGCATTTTGGCGCTCACGAGGGAGACAAACTGCTTTGGCTGTTTGCAAGGCTAGGAAAGAGCAGAGCCCCAGTCTTGCTGTTTATCTGCAATGACTGCCAGGGCAAGTGAGGACCAGCAAGACAATTCCTGCCTAGCACCTTCCTTGGAGGAGAGAGATTGCAACGTTGCATTTTAGCATTGTGGCGCTCACGAGGGAGACGAACTTCTGTTGCTGTTTGCAAGGCTAGGAAAGAGCAGAGCCCGAGTCCTGCTGTTTATCTGCAATGACTGCCAGGGCAAGTGAGGACCAGCAAGACAATTCCTGCCTAGCGCCTTCCTTGGAGGAGAGAGAGTGCAACGTTTCATTTTAGCATTTTGGCGCTCACGAGGGAGACAAACTGCTTTGGCTGTTTGCAAGGCTAGGAAAGAGCAGAGCCTGAGTCTTGCTGTTTATCTGCAATGACTGCCAGGGCAAGTGAGGACCAGCAAGACAATTCCTGCCTAGCACCTTCCTTGGAGGCGAGAGAGTGCAACGTTTCATTCTAGCATTTTGGCGCTCACGTGGGAGACAAACTGCTTTGGCTGTTTGCAAGGCTAGGAAAGAGCAGAGCCCCAGTCTTGCTGTTTATCTGCAATGACTGCCAGGGCAAGTGAGGACCAGCAAGACAATTCCTGCCTAGCACCTTCCTTGGAGGAGAGAGAGTGCAACGTGTCATTTTAGCATTTTGGCGCTCACGAGGGAGACGAACTTCTGTTGCTGTTTGCAAGGCTAGGAAAGAGCAGTCCCGAGTCTTGCTGTTTATCTGCAATGACTGCCAGGGCAAGTGAGCATCAGCAAGACAATTCCTGCCTAGCACCTTCCTTGGAGGAGAGAGAGTGCAACGTTTCATTTTAGCATTTTGGCGCTCACGAGGGAGACGAAATTCTTTGGCTGTTTGCAAGGGTAGGAAAGAGCAGAGCCCCAGTCTTGCTGTTTATCTGCAGTGACTGCCAGGGCAAGTGAGGACCAGCAAGACAATTCCTGCCTAGCACCTTCCTTGGAGGAGAGAGAGTGCAACGTTTCATTCTAGCATTTTGGCGCTCACGAGGGAGACGAAATTCTTTGGCTGTTTGCAAGGCTAGGAAAGAGCAGAGCCCCAGTCTTGCTGTTTATTTGCAATGACTGCCAGGGCAAGTGAGCATCAGCAAGACAATTCCTGCCTAACACCTTCCTTGGAGGAGAGAGAGTGCAACGTTTCATTTTAGCATTTTGGCGCTCACGAGGGAGACGAAATTCTTTGGCTGTTTGCAAGGGTAGGTAAGAGCAGAGCCCCAGTCTTGCTGTTTATCTGCAGTGACTGCCAGGGCAAATGAGGACCAGCAAGACAATTCCTGCCTAGCACCTTCCTTGGAGGAGAGAGAGTGCAACGTTTCATTTTAGCATTTTGGCGCTCACGAGGGAGACGAACTTCTGTTGCTGTTTGCAAGGCTAGGAAAGAGCAGAGCCAGAGTCTTGATGTTTATCTGCAGTGACTGCCAGGGCAAGTGAGGACCAGCAAGACAATTCCTGCCTAGCACCTTCCTTGGAGGAGAGAGAGTGCAACGTTTCATTTTAGCATTTTGGCGCTCACGAGGGAGACGAAATTTTTGGCTGTTTGCAAGGGTAGGAAAGAGCAGAGCCCCAGTCTTGCTGTTTATCTGCAATGACTGCCAGGGCAAGTGAGGACCAGCAAGACAATTCCTGCCTAGCACCTTCCTTGGAGGAGAGAGAGTGCAACGTTTCATTTTAGCATTTTGGCGCTCACGAGGGAGACGAACTTCTGTTGCTGTTTGCAAGGCTAGGAAAGAGCAGTCCCGAGTCTTGCTGTTTATCTGCAATGACTGCCAGGGCAAGTGAGGACCAGCAAGACAATTCCTGCCTAGCACCTTCCTTGGAGGAGAGAGAGTGCAACGTTTCATTTTAGCATTTTGGCGCTCACGAGGGAGACGAACTTCTGTTGCTGTTTGCAAGGCTAGGAAAGAGCAGTCCCGAGTCTTGCTGTTTATCTGCAATGACTGCCAGGGCAAGTGAGCATCAGCAAGACAATTCCTGCCTAGCACCTTCCTTGGAGGAGAGAGAGTGCAACGTTTCATTTTAGCATTTTGGCGCTCACGAGGGAGACGAACTTCTGTTGCTGTTTGCAAGGCTAGGAAAGAGCAGAGCCCGAGTCTTGCTGTTTATCTGCAATGACTGCCAGGGCAAGTGAGGACCAGCAAGACAATTCCTGCCTAGCACCTTCCTTGGAGGAGAGAGAGTGCAACGTTTCATTTTAGCATTTTGGCGCTCACGAGGGAGACAAACTGCTTTGCCTGTTTGCAAGGCTAGGAAAGAGCAGAGCCCCAGTCTTGCTGTTTATCTGCAATGACTGCCAGGGCAAGTGAGGACCAGCAAGACAATTCCTGCCTAGCACCTTCCTTGGAGGAGAGAGAGTGCAACGTTTCATTTTAGCATTTTGGCGCTCACGAGGGAGACAAACTGCTTTGCCTGTTTGCAAGGCTAGGAAAGAGCAGAGCCCCAGTCTTGCTGTTTATCTGCAATGACTGCCAGGGCAAGTGAGGACCAGCAAGACAATTCCTGCCTAGCACCTTCCTTGGAGGAGAGAGAGTGCAACGTTTCATTTTAGGATTTTGGTGCACACGAGGGAGACGAACTTCTGTTGCTGTTTGCAAGGCTAGGAAAGAGCAGAGCCCCAGTCTTGCTGTTTATCTGCAATGACTGCCAGGGCAAGTGAGGACCAGCAAGACAATTCCTGCCTAGCACCTTCCTTGGAGGAGAGAGAGTGCAACGTTTCATTTTAGCATTTTGGCGCTCACGAGGGAGACGAACTTCTGTTGCTGTTTGCAAGGCTAGGAAAGAGCAGAGCCCGAGTCTTGCTGTGTATCTGCAATGACTGCCAGGGCAAGTGAGGACCAGCAAGACAATTCCTGCCTAGCACCTTCCTTGGAGGAGAGAGAGTGCAACGTTTCATTTTAGCATTTTGGCGCTCACGAGGGAGACGAACTGCTTTGCCTGTTTGCAAGGCTAGGAAAGAGCAGAGCCCCAGTCTTGCTGTTTATCTGCAATGACTGCCAGGGCAAGTGAGGACCAGCAAGACAATTCCTGCCTAGCACCTTCCTTGGAGGAGAGAGAGTGCAACGTTTCATTTTAGCATTTTGGTGCTCACGAGGGAGACGAACTTCTGTTGCTGTTTGCAAGGCTAGGAAAGAGCAGAGCCCCAGTCTTGCTGTTTATCTGCAATGACTGCCAGGGCAAGTGAGGACCGGCAAGACAATTCCTGCCTAGCACCTTCCTTGGAGGAGAGAGAGTGCAACGTTTCATTTTAGCATTTTGGCGCTCACGAGGGAGACGAAATTCTTTGGCTGTTTGCAAGGGTAGGAAAGAGCAGAGCCCCAGTCTTGCTGTTTATCTGCAATGACTGCCAGGGCAAGTGAGGACCAGCAAGACAATTCCTGCCTAGCACCTTCCTTGGAGGAGAGAGAGTGCAACGTTTCATTTTAGCATTTTGGCGCTCACGAGGGAGACGAACTTCTGTTGCTGTTTGCAAGGCTAGGAAAGAGCAGAGCCCGAGTCTTGCTGTTTATCTGCAATGACTGCCAGGGCAAGTGAGGACCAGCAAGACAATTCCTGCCTAGCACCTTCCTTGGAGGAGAGAGAGTGCAACGTTTCATTTTAGCATTTTGGCGCTCACGAGGGAGACGAACTTCTGTTGCTGTTTGCAAGGCTAGGAAAGAGCAGAGCCCCAGTCTTGCTGTTTATCTGCAATGACTGCCAGGGCAAGTGAGGACCAGCAAGACAATTCCTGCCTAGCACCTTCCTTGGAGGAGAGAGAGTGCAACGTTTCATTTTAGCATTTTGGCGCTCACGAGGGAGACAAACTGCTTTGCCTGTTTGCAAGGCTAGGAAAGAGCAGAGCCCCAGTCTTGCTGTTTATCTGCAATGACTGCCAGGGCAAGTGAGGACCAGCAAGACAATTCCTGCCTAGCACCTTCCTTGGAGGAGAGAGAGTGCAACGTTTCATTTTAGCATTTTGGCGCTCACGAGGGAGACAAACTGCTTTGCCTGTTTGCAAGGCTAGGAAAGAGCAGAGCCCGAGTCTTGCTGTTTATCTGCAATGACTGCCAGGGCAAGTGAGGACCAGCAAGACAATTCCTGCCTAGCACCTTCCTTGGAGGAGAGAGAGTGCAACGTTTCATTTTAGCATTTTGGCGCTCACGAGGGAGACGAACTTCTGTTGCTGTTTGCAAGGCTAGGAAAGAGCAGTCCCGAGTCTTGCTGTTTATCTGCAATGACTGCCAGGGCAAGTGAGGACCAGCAAGACAATTCCTGCCTAGCACCTTCCTTGGAGGAGAGAGAGTGCAACGTTTCATTTTAGCATTTTGGCGCTCACGAGGGAGACGAAATTCTTTGGCTGTTTGCAAGGGTAGGAAAGAGCAGAGCCCCAGTCTTGCTGTTTATCTGCAATGACTGCCAGGGCAACTGAGGACCAGCAAGACAATTCCTGCCTAGCACCTTCCTTGGAGGAGAGAGAGTGCAACGTTTCATTTTAGCATTTTGGCGCTCACGAGGGAGACGAACTGCTTTGCCTGTTTGCAAGGGTAGGAAAGAGCAGAGCCCCAGTCTTGCTGTTTATCTGCAATGACTGCCAGGGCAAGTGAGGACCAGCAAGACAATTCCTGCCTAGCACCTTCCTTGGAGGAGAGAGAGTGCAACGTTTCATTTTAGCATTTTGGCGCTCACGAGGGAGACGAACTTCTGTTGCTGTTTGCAAGGCTAGGAAAGAGCAGAGCCCGAGTCTTGCTGTTTATCTGCAATGACTGCCAGGGCAAGTGAGGACCAGCAAGACAATTCCTGCCTAGCACCTTCCTTGGAGGAGAGAGAGTGCAACGTTTCATTTTAGCATTTTGGCGCTCACGAGGGAGACGAACTTCTGTTGCTGTTTGCAAGGCTAGGAAAGAGCAGTCCCGAGTCTTGCTGTTTATCTGCAATGACTGCCAGGGCAAGTGAGGACCAGCAAGACAATTCCTGCCTAGCACCTTCCTTGGAGGAGAGAGAGTGCAACGTTTCATTTTAGCATTTTGGCGCTCACGAGGGAGACAAACTGCTTTGCCTGTTTGCAAGGCTAGGAAAGAGCAGAGCCCCAGTCTTGCTGTTTATCTGCAATGACTGCCAGGGCAAGTGAGGACCAGCAAGACAATTCCTGCCTAGCACCTTCCTTGGAGGAGAGAGAGTGCAACGTTTCATTTTAGCATTTTGGTGCTCACGAGGGAGACGAACTTCTGTTGCTGTTTGCAAGGCTAGGAAAGAGCAGAGCCCCAGTCTTGCTGTTTATCTGCAATGACTGCCAGGGCAAGTGAGGACCGGCAAGACAATTCCTGCCTAGCACCTTCCTTGGAGGAGAGAGAGTGCAACGTTTCATTTTAGCATTTTGGCGCTCACGAGGGAGACGAAATTCTTTGGCTGTTTGCAAGGGTAGGAAAGAGCAGAGCCCCAGTCTTGCTGTTTATCTGCAATGACTGCCAGGGCAAGTGAGGACCAGCAAGACAATTCCTGCCTAGCACCTTCCTTGGAGGAGAGAGAGTGCAACGTTTCATTTTAGCATTTTGGCGCTCACGAGGGAGACGAACTTCTGTTGCTGTTTGCAAGGCTAGGAAAGAGCAGAGCCCGAGTCTTGCTGTTTATCTGCAATGACTGCCAGGGCAAGTGAGGACCAGCAAGACAATTCCTGCCTAGCACCTTCCTTGGAGGAGAGAGAGTGCAACGTTTCATTTTAGCATTTTGGCGCTCACGAGGGAGACGAACTTCTGTTGCTGTTTGCAAGGCTAGGAAAGAGCAGAGCCCCAGTCTTGCTGTTTATCTGCAATGACTGCCAGGGCAAGTGAGGACCAGCAAGACAATTCCTGCCTAGCACCTTCCTTGGAGGAGAGAGAGTGCAACGTTTCATTTTAGCATTTTGGCGCTCACGAGGGAGACAAACTGCTTTGCCTGTTTGCAAGGCTAGGAAAGAGCAGAGCCCCAGTCTTGCTGTTTATCTGCAATGACTGCCAGGGCAAGTGAGGACCAGCAAGACAATTCCTGCCTAGCACCTTCCTTGGAGGAGAGAGAGTGCAACGTTTCATTTTAGCATTTTGGCGCTCACGAGGGAGACAAACTGCTTTGCCTGTTTGCAAGGGTAGGAAAGAGCAGAGCCCCAGTCTTGCTGTTTATCTGCAATGACTGCCAGGGCAAGTGAGGACCAGCAAGACAATTCCTGCCTAGCACCTTCCTTGGAGGAGAGAGAGTGCAACGTTTCATTTTAGCATTTTGGTGCACACGAGGGAGACGAACTTCTGTTGCTGTTTGCAAGGCTAGGAAAGAGCAGAGCCCCAGTCTTGCTGTTTATCTGCAATGACTGCCAGGGCAAGTGAGGACCAGCAAGACAATTCCTGCCTAGCACCTTCCTTGGAGGAGAGAGAGTGCAACGTTTCATTTTAGCATTTTGGCGCTCACGAGGGAGACGAACTTCTGTTGCTGTTTGCAAGGCTAGGAAAGAGCAGAGCCCGAGTCTTGCTGTGTATCTGCAATGACTGCCAGGGCAAGTGAGGACCAGCAAGACAATTCCTGCCTAGCACCTTCCTTGGAGGAGAGAGAGTGCAACGTTTCATTTTAGCATTTTGGCGCTCACGAGGGAGACGAACTTCTGTTGCTGTTTGCAAGGCTAGGAAAGAGCAGAGCCCGAGTCTTGCTGTTTATCTGCAATGACTGCCAGGGCAAGTGAGGACCAGCAAGACAATTCCTGCCTAGCACCTTCCTTGGAGGAGAGAGAGTGCAACGTTTCATTTTAGCATTTTGGCGCTCACGAGGGAGACAAACTGCTTTGCCTGTTTGCAAGGCTAGGAAAGAGCAGAGCCCCAGTCTTGCTGTTTATCTGCCATGACTGCCAGGGCAAGTGAGGACCAGCAAGACAATTCCTGCCTAGCACCTTCCTTGGAGGAGAGAGAGTGCAACGTTTCATTTTAGCATTTTGGTGCACACGAGGGAGACGAACTTCTGTTGCTGTTTGCAAGGCTAGGAAAGAGCAGAGCCCCAGTCTTGCTGTTTATCTGCAATGACTGCCAGGGCAAGTGAGGACCAGCAAGACAATTCCTGCCTAGCACCTTCCTTGGAGGAGAGAGAGTGCAACGTTTCATTTTAGCATTTTGGCGCTCACGAGGGAGACAAACTGCTTTGCCTGTTTGCAAGGGTAGGAAAGAGCAGAGCCCCAGTCTTGCTGTTTATCTGCAATGACTGCCAGGGCAAGTGAGGACCAGCAAGACAATTCCTGCCTAGCACCTTCCTTGGAGGAGAGAGAGTGCAACGTTTCATTTTAGCATTTTGGCGCTCACGAGGGAGACGAACTTCTGTTGCTGTTTGCAAGGCTAGGAAAGAGCAGAGCCCGAGTCTTGCTGTTTATCTGCAATGACTGCCAGGGCAAGTGAGGACCAGCAAGACAATTCCTGCCTAGCACCTTCCTTGGAGGAGAGAGAGTGCAACGTTTCATTTTAGCATTTTGGCGCTCACGAGGGAGACAAACTGCTTTGCCTGTTTGCAAGGCTAGGAAAGAGCAGAGCCCCAGTCTTGCTGTTTATCTGCAATGACTGCCAGGGCAAGTGAGGACCAGCAAGACAATTCCTGCCTAGCACCTTCCTTGGAGGAGAGAGAGTGCAACGTTTCATTTTAGCATTTTGGCGCTCACGAGGGAGACAAACTGCTTTGCCTGTTTGCAAGGGTAGGAAAGAGCAGAGCCCCAGTCTTGCTGTTTATCTGCAATGACTGCCAGGGGAAGTGAGGACCAGCAAGACAATTCCTGCCTAGCACCTTCCTTGGAGGAGAGAGAGTGCAACGTTTCATTTTAGCATTTTGGCGCTCACGAGGGAGACGAACTTCTGTTGCTGTTTGCAAGGCTAGGAAAGAGCAGAGCCCGAGTCTTGCTGTTTATCTGCAATGACTGCCAGGGCAAGTGAGGACCAGCAAGACAATTCCTGCCTAGCACCTTCCTTGGAGGAGAGAGAGTGCAACGTTTCATTTTAGCATTTTGGCGCTCACGAGGGAGACGAACTTCTGTTGCTGTTTGCAAGGCTAGGAAAGAGCAGTCCCGAGTCTTGCTGTTTATCTGCAATGACTGCCAGGGCAAGTGAGGACCAGCAAGACAATTCCTGCCTAGCACCTTCCTTGGACGAGAGAGAGTGCAACGTTTCATTTTAGCATTTTGGCGCTCACGAGGGAGACGAACTTCTGTTGCTGTTTGCAAGGCTAGGAAAGAGCAGAGCCCGAGTCTTGCTGTGTATCTGCAATGACTGCCAGGGCAAGTGAGGACCAGCAAGACAATTCCTGCCTAGCACCTTCCTTGGAGGAGAGAGAGTGCAACGTTTCATTTTAGCATTTTGGCGCTCACGAGGGAGACGAACTTCTGTTGCTGTTTGCAAGGCTAGGAAAGAGCAGAGCCCGAGTCTTGCTGTTTATCTGCAATGACTGCCAGGGCAAGTGAGGACCAGCAAGACAATTCCTGCCTAGCACCTTCCTTGGAGGAGAGAGAGTGCAACGTTTCATTTTAGCATTTTGGCGCTCACGAGGGAGACAAACTGCTTTGCCTGTTTGCAAGGCTAGGAAAGAGCAGAGCCCCACTCTTGCTGTTTATCTGCCATGACTGCCAGGGCAAGTGAGGACCAGCAAGACAATTCCTGCCTAGCACCTTCCTTGGAGGAGAGAGAGTGCAACGTTTCATTTTAGCATTTTGGTGCACACGAGGGAGACGAACTTCTGTTGCTGTTTGCAAGGCTAGGAAAGAGCAGAGCCCCAGTCTTGCTGTTTATCTGCAATGACTGCCAGGGCAAGTGAGGACCAGCAAGACAATTCCTGCCTAGCACCTTCCTTGGAGGAGAGAGAGTGCAACGTTTCATTTTAGCATTTTGGCGCTCACGAGGGAGACAAACTGCTTTGCCTGTTTGCAAGGGTAGGAAAGAGCAGAGCCCCAGTCTTGCTGTTTATCTGCAATGACTGCCAGGGCAACTGAGGACCAGCAAGACAATTCCTGCCTAGCACCTTCCTTGGAGGAGAGAGAGTGCAACGTTTCATTTTAGCATTTTGGCGCTCACGAGGGAGACGAACTTCTGTTGCTGTTTGCAAGGCTAGGAAAGAGCAGAGCCCGAGTCTTGCTGTTTATCTGCAATGACTGCCAGGGCAAGTGAGGACCAGCAAGACAATTCCTGCCTAGCACCTTCCTTGGAGGAGAGAGAGTGCAACGTTTCATTTTAGCATTTTGGCGCTCACGAGGGAGACAAACTGCTTTGCCTGTTTGCAAGGCTAGGAAAGAGCAGAGCCCCAGTCTTGCTGTTTATCTGCAATGACTGCCAGGGCAAGTGAGGACCAGCAAGACAATTCCTGCCTAGCACCTTCCTTGGAGGAGAGAGAGTGCAACGTTTCATTTTAGCATTTTGGCGCTCACGAGGGAGACAAACTGCTTTGCCTGTTTGCAAGGGTAGGAAAGAGCAGAGCCCCAGTCTTGCTGTTTATCTGCAATGACTGCCAGGGCAAGTGAGGACCAGCAAGACAATTCCTGCCTAGCACCTTCCTTGGAGGAGAGAGAGTGCAACGTTTCATTTTAGCATTTTGGCGCTCACGAGGGAGACGAACTTCTGTTGCTGTTTGCAAGGCTAGGAAAGAGCAGAGCCCGAGTCTTGCTGTTTATCTGCAATGACTGCCAGGGCAAGTGAGGACCAGCAAGACAATTCCTGCCTAGCACCTTCCTTGGAGGAGAGAGAGTGCAACGTTTCATTTTAGCATTTTGGCGCTCACGAGGGAGACGAACTTCTGTTGCTGTTTGCAAGGCTAGGAAAGAGCAGTCCCGAGTCTTGCTGTTTATCTGCAATGACTGCCAGGGCAAGTGAGGACCAGCAAGACAATTCCTGCCTAGCACCTTCCTTGGAGGAGAGAGAGTGCAACGTTTCATTTTAGCATTTTGGCGCTCACGAGGGAGACAAACTGCTTTGCCTGTTTGCAAGGCTAGGAAAGAGCAGAGCCCCAGTCTTGCTGTTTATCTGCAATGACTGCCAGGGCAAGTGAGGACCAGCAAGACAATTCCTGCCTAGCACCTTCCTTGGAGGAGAGAGAGTGCAACGTTTCATTTTAGGATTTTGGTGCACACGAGGGAGACGAACTTCTGTTGCTGTTTGCAAGGCTAGGAAAGAGCAGAGCCCCAGTCTTGCTGTTTATCTGCAATGACTGCCAGGGCAAGTGAGGACCAGCAAGACAATTCCTGCCTAGCACCTTCCTTGGAGGAGAGAGAGTGCAACGTTTCATTTTAGCATTTTGGCGCTCACGAGGGAGACGAACTTCTGTTGCTGTTTGCAAGGCTAGGAAAGAGCAGAGCCCGAGTCTTGCTGTGTATCTGCAATGACTGCCAGGGCAAGTGAGGACCAGCAAGACAATTCCTGCCTAGCACCTTCCTTGGAGGAGAGAGAGTGCAACGTTTCATTTTAGCATTTTGGCGCTCACGAGGGAGACGAACTTCTGTTGCTGTTTGCAAGGCTAGGAAAGAGCAGAGCCCGAGTCTTGCTGTTTATCTGCAATGACTGCCAGGGCAAGTGAGGACCAGCAAGACAATTCCTGCCTAGCACCTTCCTTGGAGGAGAGAGAGTGCAACGTTTCATTTTAGCATTTTGGCGCTCACGAGGGAGACAAACTGCTTTGCCTGTTTGCAAGGCTAGGAAAGAGCAGAGCCCCAGTCTTGCTGTTTATCTGCAATGACTGCCAGGGCAAGTGAGGACCAGCAAGACAATTCCTGCCTAGCACCTTCCTTGGAGGAGAGAGAGTGCAACGTTTCATTTTAGCATTTTGGCGCTCACGAGGGAGACAAACTGCTTTGCCTGTTTGCAAGGCTAGGAAAGAGCAGAGCCCCAGTCTTGCTGTTTATCTGCAATGACTGCCAGGGCAAGTGAGGACCAGCAAGACAATTCCTGCCTAGCACCTTCCTTGGAGGAGAGAGAGTGCAACGTTTCATTTTAGCATTTTGGCGCTCACGAGGGAGACAAACTGCTTTGCCTGTTTGCAAGGGTAGGAAAGAGCAGAGCCCCAGTCTTGCTGGTTATCTGCAATGACTGCCAGGGCAAGTGAGGACCAGCAAGACAATTCCTGCCTAGCACCTTCCTTGGAGGAGAGAGAGTGCAACGTTTCATTTTAGGATTTTGGCGCTCACGAGGGAGACGAACTTCTGTTGCTGTTTGCAAGGCTAGGAAAGAGCAGAGCCCGAGTCTTGCTGTTTATCTGCAATGACTGCCAGGGCAAGTGAGGACCAGCAAGACAATTCCTGCCTAGCACCTTCCTTGGAGGAGAGAGAGTGCAACGTTTCATTTTAGCGTTTTGGCGCTCACGAGGGAGACGAACTTCTGTTGCTGTTTGCAAGGCTAGGAAAGAGCAGTCCCGAGTCTTGCTGTTTATCTGCAATGACTGCCAGGGCAAGTGAGGACCAGCAAGACAATTCCTGCCTAGCACCTTCCTTGGAGGAGAGAGAGTGCAACGTTTCATTTTAGCATTTTGGCGCTCACGAGGGAGACAAACTGCTTTGCCTGTTTGCAAGGCTAGGAAAGAGCAGAGCCCCAGTCTTGCTGTTTATCTGCAATGACTGCCAGGGCAAGTGAGGACCAGCAAGACAATTCCTGCCTAGCACCTTCCTTGGAGGAGAGAGAGTGCAACGTTTCATTTTAGCATTTTGGCGCTCACGAGGGAGACAAACTGCTTTGCCTGTTTGCAAGGCTAGGAAAGAGCAGAGCCCCAGTCTTGCTGTTTATCTGCAATGACTGCCAGGGCAAGTGAGGACCAGCAAGACAATTCCTGCCTAGCACCTTCCTTGGAGGAGAGAGAGTGCAACGTTTCATTTTAGCATTTTGGTGCTCACGAGGGAGACGAACTTCTGTTGCTGTTTGCAAGGCTAGGAAAGAGCAGAGCCCCAGTCTTGCTGTTTATCTGCAATGACTGCCAGGGCAAGTGAGGACCGGCAAGACAATTCCTGCCTAGCACCTTCCTTGGAGGAGAGAGAGTGCAACGTTTCATTTTAGCATTTTGGCGCTCACGAGGGAGACGAAATTCTTTGGCTGTTTGCAAGGGTAGGAAAGAGCAGAGCCCCAGTCTTGCTGTTTATCTGCAATGACTGCCAGGGCAACTGAGGACCAGCAAGACAATTCCTGCCTAGCACCTTCCTTGGAGGAGAGAGAGTGCAACGTTTCATTTTAGCATTTTGGCGCTCACGAGGGAGACGAACTGCTTTGCCTGTTTGCAAGGGTAGGAAAGAGCAGAGCCCCAGTCTTGCTGTTTATCTGCAATGACTGCCAGGGCAAGTGAGGACCAGCAAGACAATTCCTGCCTAGCACCTTCCTTGGAGGAGAGAGAGTGCAACGTTTCATTTTAGCATTTTGGCGCTCACGAGGGAGACGAACTTCTGTTGCTGTTTGCAAGGCTAGGAAAGAGCAGAGCCCGAGTCTTGCTGTTTATCTGCAATGACTGCCAGGGCAAGTGAGGACCAGCAAGACAATTCCTGCCTAGCACCTTCCTTGGAGGAGAGAGAGTGCAACGTTTCATTTTAGCATTTTGGCGCTCACGAGGGAGACGAACTTCTGTTGCTGTTTGCAAGGCTAGGAAAGAGCAGTCCCGAGTCTTGCTGTTTATCTGCAATGACTGCCAGGGCAAGTGAGGACCAGCAAGACAATTCCTGCCTAGCACCTTCCTTGGAGGAGAGAGAGTGCAACGTTTCATTTTAGCATTTTGGCGCTCACGAGGGAGACAAACTGCTTTGCCTGTTTGCAAGGCTAGGAAAGAGCAGAGCCCCAGTCTTGCTGTTTATCTGCAATGACTGCCAGGGCAAGTGAGGACCAGCAAGACAATTCCTGCCTAGCACCTTCCTTGGAGGAGAGAGAGTGCAACGTTTCATTTTAGCATTTTGGTGCTCACGAGGGAGACGAACTTCTGTTGCTGTTTGCAAGGCTAGGAAAGAGCAGAGCCCCAGTCTTGCTGTTTATCTGCAATGACTGCCAGGGCAAGTGAGGACCGGCAAGACAATTCCTGCCTAGCACCTTCCTTGGAGGAGAGAGAGTGCAACGTTTCATTTTAGCATTTTGGCGCTCACGAGGGAGACGAAATTCTTTGGCTGTTTGCAGGGGTAGGAAAGAGCAGAGCCCCAGTCTTGCTGTTTATCTGCAATGACTGCCAGGGCAAGTGAGGACCAGCAAGACAATTCCTGCCTAGCACCTTCCTTGGAGGAGAGAGAGTGCAACGTTTCATTTTAGCATTTTGGCGCTCAGGAGGGAGACGAACTTCTGTTGCTGTTTGCAAGGCTAGGAAAGAGGAGAGCCCGAGTCTTGCTGTTTATCTGCAATGACTGCCAGGGCAAGTGAGGACCAGCAAGACAATTCCTGCCTAGCACCTTCCTTGGAGGAGAGAGAGTGCAACGTTTCATTTTAGCATTTTGGCGCTCACGAGGGAGACGACATTCTTTGGCTGTTTGCAAGGGTAGGAAAGAGCAGAGCCCCAGTCTTGCTGTTTATCTGCAATGACTGCCAGGGCAAGTGAGGACCAGCAAGACAATTCCTGCCTAGCACCTTCCTTGGAGGAGAGAGAGTGCAACGTTTCATTTTAGCATTTTGGCGCTCACGAGGGAGACAAACTGCTTTGCCTGTTTGCAAGGCTAGGAAAGAGCAGAGCCCCAGTCTTGCTGTTTATCTGCAATGACTGCCAGGGCAAGTGAGGACCAGCAAGACAATTCCTGCCTAGCACCTTCCTTGGAGGAGAGAGAGTGCAACGTTTCATTTTAGCATTTTGGCGCTCACGAGGGAGACAAACTGCTTTGCCTGTTTGCAAGGGTAGGAAAGAGCAGAGCCCCAGTCTTGCTGTTTATCTGCAATGACTGCCAGGGCAAGTGAGGACCAGCAAGACAATTCCTGCCTAGCACCTTCCTTGGAGGAGAGAGAGTGCAACGTTTCATTTTAGCATTTTGGCGCTCACGAGGGAGACGAACTTCTGTTGCTGTTTGCAAGGCTAGGAAAGAGCAGAGCCCGAGTCTTGCTGTTTATCTGCAATGACTGCCAGGGCAAGTGAGGACCAGCAAGACAATTCCTGCCTAGCACCTTCCTTGGAGGAGAGAGAGTGCAACGTTTCATTTTAGCATTTTGGCGCTCACGAGGGAGACAAACTGCTTTGCCTGTTTGCAAGGCTAGGAAAGAGCAGAGCCCCAGTCTTGCTGTTTATCTGCAATGACTGCCAGGGCAAGTGAGGACCAGCAAGACAATTCCTGCCTAGCACCTTCCTTGGAGGAGAGAGAGTGCAACGTTTCATTTTAGCATTTTGGCGCTCACGAGGGAGACAAACTGCTTTGCCTGTTTGCAAGGGTAGGAAAGAGCAGAGCCCCAGTCTTGCTGTTTATCTGCAATGACTGCCAGGGCAACTGAGGACCAGCAAGACAATTCCTGCCTAGCACCTTCCTTGGAGGAGAGAGAGTGCAACGTTTCATTTTAGCATTTTGGCGCTCACGAGGGAGACGAACTTCTGTTGCTGTTTGCAAGGCTAGGAAAGAGCAGAGCCCGAGTCTTGCTGTTTATCTGCAATGACTGCCAGGGCAAGTGAGGACCAGCAAGACAATTCCTGCCTAGCACCTTCCTTGGAGGAGAGAGAGTGCAACGTTTCATTTTAGCATTTTGGCGCTCACGAGGGAGACGAACTTCTGTTGCTGTTTGCAAGGCTAGGAAAGAGCAGTCCCGAGTCTTGCTGTTTATCTGCAATGACTGCCAGGGCAAGTGAGGACCAGCAAGACAATTCCTGCCTAGCACCTTCCTTGGAGGAGAGAGAGTGCAACGTTTCATTTTAGCATTTTGGCGCTCACGAGGGAGACAAACTGCTTTGCCTGTTTGCAAGGGTAGGAAAGAGCAGAGCCCCAGTCTTGCTGTTTATCTGCAATGACTGCCAGGGCAACTGAGGACCAGCAAGACAATTCCTGCCTAGCACCTTCCTTGGAGGAGAGAGAGTGCAACGTTTCATTTTAGCATTTTGGCGCTCACGAGGGAGACGAACTTCTGTTGCTGTTTGCAAGGCTAGGAAAGAGCAGAGCCCGAGTCTTGCTGTTTATCTGCAATGACTGCCAGGGCAAGTGAGGACCAGCAAGACAATTCCTGCCTAGCACCTTCCTTGGAGGAGAGAGAGTGCAACGTTTCATTTTAGCATTTTGGCGCTCACGAGGGAGACAAACTGCTTTGCCTGTTTGCAAGGCTAGGAAAGAGCAGAGCCCCAGTCTTGCTGTTTATCTGCAATGACTGCCAGGGCAAGTGAGGACCAGCAAGACAATTCCTGCCTAGCACCTTCCTTGGAGGAGAGAGAGTGCAACGTTTCATTTTAGCATTTTGGCGCTCACGAGGGAGACAAACTGCTTTGCCTGTTTGCAAGGGTAGGAAAGAGCAGAGCCCCAGTCTTGCTGTTTATCTGCAATGACTGCCAGGGCAAGTGAGGACCAGCAAGACAATTCCTGCCTAGCACCTTCCTTGGAGGAGAGAGAGTGCAACGTTTCATTTTAGCATTTTGGCGCTCACGAGGGAGACGAACTTCTGTTGCTGTTTGCAAGGCTAGGAAAGAGCAGAGCCCGAGTCTTGCTGTTTATCTGCAATGACTGCCAGGGCAAGTGAGGACCAGCAAGACAATTCCTGCCTAGCACCTTCCTTGGAGGAGAGAGAGTGCAACGTTTCATTTTAGCATTTTGGCGCTCACGAGGGAGACGAACTTCTGTTGCTGTTTGCAAGGCTAGGAAAGAGCAGTCCCGAGTCTTGCTGTTTATCTGCAATGACTGCCAGGGCAAGTGAGGACCAGCAAGACAATTCCTGCCTAGCACCTTCCTTGGAGGAGAGAGAGTGCAACGTTTCATTTTAGCATTTTGGCGCTCACGAGGGAGACAAACTGCTTTGCCTGTTTGCAAGGCTAGGAAAGAGCAGAGCCCCAGTCTTGCTGTTTATCTGCAATGACTGCCAGGGCAAGTGAGGACCAGCAAGACAATTCCTGCCTAGCACCTTCCTTGGAGGAGAGAGAGTGCAACGTTTCATTTTAGCATTTTGGTGCACACGAGGGAGACGAACTTCTGTTGCTGTTTGCAAGGCTAGGAAAGAGCAGAGCCCCAGTCTTGCTGTTTATCTGCAATGACTGCCAGGGCAAGTGAGGACCAGCAAGACAATTCCTGCCTAGCACCTTCCTTGGAGGAGAGAGAGTGCAACGTTTCATTTTAGCATTTTGGCGCTCACGAGGGAGACGAACTTCTGTTGCTGTTTGCAAGGCTAGGAAAGAGCAGAGCCCGAGTCTTGCTGTGTATCTGCAATGACTGCCAGGGCAAGTGAGGACCAGCAAGACAATTCCTGCCTAGCACCTTCCTTGGAGGAGAGAGAGTGCAACGTTTCATTTTAGCATTTTGGCGCTCACGAGGGAGACGAACTTCTGTTGCTGTTTGCAAGGCTAGGAAAGAGCAGAGCCCGAGTCTTGCTGTTTATCTGCAATGACTGCCAGGGCAAGTGAGGACCAGCAAGACAATTCCTGCCTAGCACCTTCCTTGGAGGAGAGAGAGTGCAACGTTTCATTTTAGCATTTTGGCGCTCACGAGGGAGACAAACTGCTTTGCCTGTTTGCAAGGCTAGGAAAGAGCAGAGCCCCAGTCTTGCTGTTTATCTGCAATGACTGCCAGGGCAAGTGAGGACCAGCAAGACAATTCCTGCCTAGCACCTTCCTTGGAGGAGAGAGAGTGCAACGTTTCATTTTAGCATTTTGGTGCACACGAGGGAGACGAACTTCTGTTGCTGTTTGCAAGGCTAGGAAAGAGCAGAGCCCCAGTCTTGCTGTTTATCTGCAATGACTGCCAGGGCAAGTGAGGACCAGCAAGACAATTCCTGCCTAGCACCTTCCTTGGAGGAGAGAGAGTGCAACGTTTCATTTTAGCATTTTGGCGCTCACGAGGGAGACAAACTGCTTTGCCTGTTTGCAAGGCTAGGAAAGAGCAGAGCCCCAGTCTTGCTGTTTATCTGCAATGACTGCCAGGGCAAGTGAGGACCAGCAAGACAATTCCTGCCTAGCACCTTCCTTGGAGGAGAGAGAGTGCAACGTTTCATTTTAGCATTTTGGTGCTCATGAGGGAGACGAACTTCTGTTGCTGTTTGCAAGGCTAGGAAAGAGCAGAGCCCCAGTCTTGCTGTTTATCTGCAATGACTGCCAGGGCAAGTGAGGACCGGCAAGACAATTCCTGCCTAGCACCTTCCTTGGAGGAGAGAGAGTGCAACGTTTCATTTTAGCATTTTGGCGCTCACGAGGGAGACGAAATTCTTTGGCTGTTTGCAAGGGTAGGAAAGAGCAGAGCCCCAGTCTTGCTGTTTATCTGCAATGACTGCCAGGGCAACTGAGGACCAGCAAGACAATTCCTGCCTAGCACCTTCCTTGGAGGAGAGAGAGTGCAACGTTTCATTTTAGCATTTTGGCGCTCACGAGGGAGACGAACTTCTGTTGCTGTTTGCAAGGCTAGGAAAGAGCAGAGCCCCAGTCTTGCTGTTTATCTGCAATGACTGCCAGGGCAAGTGAGGACCAGCAAGACAATTCCTGCCTAGCACCTTCCTTGGAGGAGAGAGAGTGCAACGTTTCATTTTAGCATTTTGGCGCTCACGAGGGAGACAAACTGCTTTGCCTGTTTGCAAGGCTAGGAAAGAGCAGAGCCCCAGTCTTGCTGTTTATCTGCAATGACTGCCAGGGCAAGTGAGGACCAGCAAGACAATTCCTGCCTAGCACCTTCCTTGGAGGAGAGAGAGTGCAACGTTTCATTTTAGCATTTTGGCGCTCACGAGGGAGACAAACTGCTTTGCCTGTTTGCAAGGGTAGGAAAGAGCAGAGCCCCAGTCTTGCTGTTTATCTGCAATGACTGCCAGGGCAAGTGAGGACCAGCAAGACAATTCCTGCCTAGCACCTTCCTTGGAGGAGAGAGAGTGCAACGTTTCATTTTAGCATTTTGGCGCTCACGAGGGAGACGAACTTCTGTTGCTGTTTGCAAGGCTAGGAAAGAGCAGAGCCCGAGTCTTGCTGTTTATCTGCAATGACTGCCAGGGCAAGTGAGGACCAGCAAGACAATTCCTGCCTAGCACCTTCCTTGGAGGAGAGAGAGTGCAACGTTTCATTTTAGCATTTTGGCGCTCACGAGGGAGACGAACTTCTGTTGCTGTTTGCAAGGCTAGGAAAGAGCAGTCCCGAGTCTTGCTGTTTATCTGCAATGACTGCCAGGGCAAGTGAGGACCAGCAAGACAATTCCTGCCTAGCACCTTCCTTGGAGGAGAGAGAGTGCAACGTTTCATTTTAGCATTTTGGCGCTCACGAGGGAGACAAACTGCTTTGCCTGTTTGCAAGGCTAGGAAAGAGCAGAGCCCCAGTCTTGCTGTTTATCTGCAATGACTGCCAGGGCAAGTGAGGACCAGCAAGACAATTCCTGCCTAGCACCTTCCTTGGAGGAGAGAGAGTGCAACGTTTCATTTTAGCATTTTGGTGCACACGAGGGAGACGAACTTCTGTTGCTGTTTGCAAGGCTAGGAAAGAGCAGAGCCCCAGTCTTGCTGTTTATCTGCAATGACTGCCAGGGCAAGTGAGGACCAGCAAGACAATTCCTGCCTAGCACCTTCCTTGGAGGAGAGAGAGTGCAACGTTTCATTTTAGCATTTTGGCGCTCACGAGGGAGACAAACTGCTTTGCCTGTTTGCAAGGCTAGGAAAGAGCAGAGCCCCAGTCTTGCTGTTTATCTGCAATGACTGCCAGGGCAAGTGAGGACCGGCAAGACAATTCCTGCCTAGCACCTTCCTTGGAGGAGAGAGAGTGCAACGTTTCATTTTAGCATTTTGGCGCTCACGAGGGAGACGAAATTCTTTGGCTGTTTGCAAGGGTAGGAAAGAGCAGAGCCCCAGTCTTGCTGTTTATCTGCAATGACTGCCAGGGCAACTGAGGACCAGAAGACAATTCCTGCCTAGCACCTTCCTTGGAGGAGAGAGAGTGCAACGTTTCATTTTAGCATTTTGGCGCTCACGAGGGAGACGAACTGCTTTGCCTGTTTGCAAGGGTAGGAAAGAGCAGAGCCCCAGTCTTGCTGTTTATCTGCAATGACTGCCAGGGCAAGTGAGGACCAGCAAGACAATTCCTGCCTAGCACCTTCCTTGGAGGAGAGAGAGTGCAACGTTTCATTTTAGCATTTTGGCGCTCACGAGGGAGGCGAACTTCTGTTGCTGTTTGCAAGGCTAGGAAAGAGCAGAGCCCGAGTCTTGCTGTTTATCTGCAATGACTGCCAGGGCAAGTGAGGACCAGCAAGACAATTCCTGCCTAGCACCTTCCTTGGAGGAGAGAGAGTGCAACGTTTCATTTTAGCATTTTGGCGCTCACGAGGGAGACGAACTTCTGTTGCTGTTTGCAAGGCTAGGAAAGAGCAGTCCCGAGTCTTGCTGTTTATCTGCAATGACTGCCAGGGCAAGTGAGGACCAGCAAGACAATTCCTGCCTAGCACCTTCCTTGGAGGAGAGAGAGTGCAACGTTTCATTTTAGCATTTTGGCGCTCACGAGGGAGACAAACTGCTTTGCCTGTTTGCAAGGCTAGGAAAGAGCAGAGCCCCAGTCTTGCTGTTTATCTGCAATGACTGCCAGGGCAAGTGAGGACCAGCAAGACAATTCCTGCCTAGCACCTTCCTTGGAGGAGAGAGAGTGCAACGTTTCATTTTAGCATTTTGGTGCTCACGAGGGAGACGAACTTCTGTTGCTGTTTGCAAGGCTAGGAAAGAGCAGAGCCCCAGTCTTGCTGTTTATCTGCAATGACTGCCAGGGCAAGTGAGGACCGGCAAGACAATTCCTGCCTAGCACCTTCCTTGGAGGAGAGAGAGTGCAACGTTTCATTTTAGCATTTTGGCGCTCACGAGGGAGACGAAATTCTTTGGCTGTTTGCAGGGGTAGGAAAGAGCAGAGCCCCAGTCTTGCTGTTTATCTGCAATGACTGCCAGGGCAAGTGAGGACCAGCAAGACAATTCCTGCCTAGCACCTTCCTTGGAGGAGAGAGAGTGCAACGTTTCATTTTAGCATTTTGGCGCTCAGGAGGGAGACGAACTTCTGTTGCTGTTTGCAAGGCTAGGAAAGAGCAGAGCCCGAGTCTTGCTGTTTATCTGCAATGACTGCCAGGGCAAGTGAGGACCAGCAAGACAATTCCTGCCTAGCACCTTCCTTGGAGGAGAGAGAGTGCAACGTTTCATTTTAGCATTTTGGCGCTCACGAGGGAGACGACATTCTTTGGCTGTTTGCAAGGGTAGGAAAGAGCAGAGCCCCAGTCTTGCTGTTTATCTGCAATGACTGCCAGGGCAAGTGAGGACCAGCAAGACAATTCCTGCCTAGCACCTTCCTTGGAGGAGAGAGAGTGCAACGTTTCATTTTAGCATTTTGGCGCTCACGAGGGAGACGAACTTCTGTTGCTGTTTGCAAGGCTAGGAAAGAGCAGTCCCGAGTCTTGCTGTTTATCTGCAATGACTGCCAGGGCAAGTGAGGACCAGCAAGACAATTCCTGCCTAGCACCTTCCTTGGAGGAGAGAGGGTGCAACGTTTCATTTTAGCATTTTGGCGCTCACGAGGGAGACGAACTTCTGTTGCTGTTTGCAAGGCTAGGAAAGAGCAGTCCCGAGTCTTGCTGTTTATCTGCAATGACTGCCAGGGCAAGTGAGCATCAGCAAGACAATTCCTGCCTAGCACCTTCCTTGGAGGAGAGAGAGTGCAACGTTTCATTTTAGCATTTTGGCGCTCACGAGGGAGGCGAACTTCTGTTGCTGTTTGCAAGGATAGGAAAGAGCAGAGCCCGAGTCTTGCTGTTTATCTGCAATGACTGCCAGGGCAAGTGAGGACCAGCAAGACAATTCCTGCCTAGCACCTTCCTTGGAGGAGAGAGAGTGCAACGTTTCATTTTAGCATTTTGGCGCTCACGAGGGAGACGAACTTCTGTTGCTGTTTGCAAGGCTAGGAAAGAGCAGTCCCGAGTCTTGCTGTTTATCTGCAATGACTGCCAGGGCAAGTGAGGACCAGCAAGACAATTCCTGCCTAGCACCTTCCTTGGAGGAGAGAGAGTGCAACGTTTCATTTTAGCATTTTGGCGCTCACGAGGGAGACAAACTGCTTTGCCTGTTTGCAAGGCTAGGAAAGAGCAGAGCCCCAGTCTTGCTGTTTATCTGCAATGACTGCCAGGGCAAGTGAGGACCAGCAAGACAATTCCTGCCTAGCACCTTCCTTGGAGGAGAGAGAGTGCAACGTTTCATTTTAGCATTTTGGTGCTCACGAGGGAGACGAACTTCTGTTGCTGTTTGCAAGGCTAGGAAAGAGCAGAGCCCCAGTCTTGCTGTTTATCTGCAATGACTGCCAGGGCAAGTGAGGACCGGCAAGACAATTCCTGCCTAGCACCTTCCTTGGAGGAGAGAGAGTGCAACGTTTCATTTTAGCATTTTGGCGCTCACGAGGGAGACGAAATTCTTTGGCTGTTTGCAGGGGTAGGAAAGAGCAGAGCCCCAGTCTTGCTGTTTATCTGCAATGACTGCCAGGGCAAGTGAGGACCAGCAAGACAATTCCTGCCTAGCACCTTCCTTGGAGGAGAGAGAGTGCAACGTTTCATTTTAGCATTTTGGCGCTCAGGAGGGAGACGAACTTCTGTTGCTGTTTGCAAGGCTAGGAAAGAGCAGAGCCCGAGTCTTGCTGTTTATCTGCAATGACTGCCAGGGCAAGTGAGGACCAGCAAGACAATTCCTGCCTAGCACCTTCCTTGGAGGAGAGAGAGTGCAACGTTTCATTTTAGCATTTTGGCGCTCACGAGGGAGACGACATTCTTTGGCTGTTTGCAAGGGTAGGAAAGAGCAGAGCCCCAGTCTTGCTGTTTATCTGCAATGACTGCCAGGGCAAGTGAGGACCAGCAAGACAATTCCTGCCTAGCACCTTCCTTGGAGGAGAGAGAGTGCAACGTTTCATTTTAGCATTTTGGCGCTCACGAGGGAGACGAACTTCTGTTGCTGTTTGCAAGGCTAGGAAAGAGCAGTCCCGAGTCTTGCTGTTTATCTGCAATGACTGCCAGGGCAAGTGAGGACCAGCAAGACAATTCCTGCCTAGCACCTTCCTTGGAGGAGAGAGGGTGCAACGTTTCATTTTAGCATTTTGGCGCTCACGAGGGAGACGAACTTCTGTTGCTGTTTGCAAGGCTAGGAAAGAGCAGTCCCGAGTCTTGCTGTTTATCTGCAATGACTGCCAGGGCAAGTGAGCATCAGCAAGACAATTCCTGCCTAGCACCTTCCTTGGAGGAGAGAGAGTGCAACGTTTCATTTTAGCATTTTGGCGCTCACGAGGGAGACGACATTCTTTGGCTGTTTGCAAGGCTAGGAAAGAGCAGAGCCCCAGTCTTGCTGTTTATCTGCAATGACTGCCAGGGCAAGTGAGCATCAGCAAGACAATTCCTGCCTAGCACCTTCCTTGGAGGAGAGAGAGTGCAACGTTTCATTTTAGCATTTTGGCGCTCACGAGGGAGACGAACTTCTGTTGCTGTTTGCAAGGCTAGGAAAGAGCAGTCCCGAGTCTTGCTGTTTATCTGCAATGACTGCCAGGGCAAGTGAGGACCAGCAAGACAATTCCTGCCTAGCACCTTCCTTGGAGGAGAGAGAGTGCAACGTTTCATTTTAGCATTTTGGCGCTCACGAGGGAGACAAACTGCTTTGCCTGGTTGCACGGCTAGGAAAGAGCAGAGCCCCAGTCTTGCTGTTTATCTGCAATGACTGCCAGGGCAAGTGAGGACCAGCAAGACAATTCCTGCCTAGCACCTTCCTTGGAGGAGAGAGAGTGCAACGTTTCATTTTAGCATTTTGGTGCTCACGAGGGAGACGAACTTCTGTTGCTGTTTGCAAGGCTAGGAAAGAGCAGAGCCCCAGTCTTGCTGTTTATCTGCAATGACTGCCAGGGCAAGTGAGGACCGGCAAGACAATTCCTGCCTAGCACCTTCCTTGGAGGAGAGAGAGTGCAACGTTTCATTTTAGCATTTTGGCGCTCACGAGGGAGACGAAATTCTTTGGCTGTTTGCAAGGGTAGGAAAGAGCAGAGCCCCAGTCTTACTGTTTATCTGCAATGACTGCCAGGGCAAGTGAGGACCGGCAAGACAATTCCTGCCTAGCACCTTCCTTGGAGGAGAGAGAGTGCAACGTTTCATTTTAGCATTTTGGCGCTCACGAGGGAGACGAAATTCTTTGGCTGTTTGCAAGGGTAGGAAAGAGCAGAGCCCCAGTCTTGCTGTTTATCTGCAATGACTGCCAGGGCAAGTGAGGACCAGCAAGACAATTCCTGCCTAGCACCTTCCTTGGAGGAGAGAGAGTGCAACGTTTCATTTTAGCATTTTGGCGCTCACGAGGGAGACGAACTTCTGTTGCTGTTTGCAAGGCTAGGAAAGAGCAGAGCCCGAGTCTTGCTGTTTATCTGCAATGACTGCCAGGGCAAGTGAGGACCAGCAAGACAATTCCTGCCTAGCACCTTCCTTGGAGGAGAGAGAGTGCAACGTTTCATTTTAGCATTTTGGCGCTCACGAGGGAGACGACATTCTTTGGCTGTTTGCAAGGCTAGGAAAGAGCAGAGCCCGAGTCTTGCTGTTTATCTGCAATGACTGCCAGGGCAAGTGAGGACCAGCAAGACAATTCCTGCCTAGCACCTTCCTTGGAGGAGAGAGAGTGCAACGTTTCATTCTAGCATTTTGGCGCTCACGAGGGAGACGAACTTCTGTTGCTGTTTGCAAGGCTAGGAAAGAGCAGTCCCGAGTCTTGCTGTTTATCTGCAATGACTGCCACAGCAAGTGAGCACCAGCGAGACAATTCCTGCCTAGCATCTTCCTTGGAGGAGAGAAAGTGCAACGTTTCATTTTAGCATTTTGGCGCTCACGAGGGAGACAAACTGCTTTGCCTGTTTGCAAGGGTAGGAAAGAGCAGAGCCCCAGTCTTGCTGTTTATCTGCAATGACTGCCAGGGCAAGTGAGGACCAGCAAGACAATTCCTGCCTAGCACCTTCCTTGGAGGAGAGAGAGTGCAACGTTTCATTTTAGCATTTTGGCGCTCACGAGGGAGACGAACTTCTGTTGCTGTTTGCAAGGCTAGGAAAGAGCAGAGCCCGAGTCTTGCTGTTTATCTGCAATGACTGCCAGGGCAAGTGAGGACCAGCAAGACAATTCCTGCCTAGCACCTTCCTTGGAGGAGAGAGAGTGCAACGTTTCATTTTAGCATTTTGGCGCTCACGAGGGAGACGACATTCTTTGGCTGTTTGCAAGGCTAGGAAAGAGCAGAGCCCGAGTCTTGCTGTTTATCTGCAATGACTGCCAGGGCAAGTGAGGACCAGCAAGACAATTCCTGCCTAGCACCTTCCTTGGAGGAGAGAGAGTGCAACGTTTCATTCTAGCATTTTGGCGCTCACGAGGGAGACGAACTTCTGTTGCTGTTTGCAAGGCTAGGAAAGAGCAGTCCCGAGTCTTGCTGTTTATCTGCAATGACTGCCACAGCAAGTGAGCACCAGCGAGACAATTCCTGCCTAGCATCTTCCTTGGAGGAGAGAAAGTGCAACGTTTCATTTTAGCATTTTGGCGCTCACGAGGGAGACAAACTGCTTTGCCTGTTTGCAAGGGTAGGAAAGAGCAGAGCCCCAGTCTTGCTGTTTATGTGCAATGACTGCCAGGGCAAGTGAGGACCAGCAAGACAATTCCTGCCTAGCACCTTCCTTGGAGGAGAGAGAGTGCAACGTTTCATTTTAGCATTTTGGCGCTCACGAGGGAGACGAAATTCTTTGGCTGTTTGCAAGGCTAGGAAAGAGCAGAGCCCGAGTCTTGCTGTTTATCTGCAATGACTGCCAGGGCAAGTGAGGACCAGCAAGACAATTCCTGCCTAGCACCTTCCTTGGAGGAGAGAGAGTGCAACGTTTCATTTTAGCATTTTGGCGCTCACGAGGGAGACGAACTTCTGTTGCTGTTTGCAAGGCTAGGAAAGAGCAGTCCCGAGTCTTGCTGTTTATCTGCAATGACTGCCAGGGCAAGTGAGGACCAGCAAGACAATTCCTGCCTAGCACCTTCCTTGGAGGAGAGAGAGTGCAACGTTTCATTTTAGCATTTTGGCGCTCACGAGGGAGACAAACTGCTTTGCCTGTTTGCAAGGCTAGGAAAGAGCAGAGCCCCAGTCTTGCTGTTTATCTGCAATGACTGCCAGGGCAAGTGAGGACCAGCAAGACAATTCCTGCCTAGCACCTTCCTTGGAGGAGAGAGAGTGCAACGTTTCATTTTAGCATTTTGGTGCACACGAGGGAGACGAACTTCTGTTGCTGTTTGCAAGGCTAGGAAAGAGCAGAGCCCCAGTCTTGCTGTTTATCTGCAATGACTGCCAGGGCAAGTGAGGACCAGCAAGACAATTCCTGCCTAGCACCTTCCTTGGAGGAGAGAGAGTGCAACGTTTCATTTTAGCATTTTGGCGCTCACGAGGGAGACAAACTGCTTTGCCTGTTTGCAAGGCTAGGAAAGAGCAGAGCCCCAGTCTTGCTGTTTACCTGCAATGACTGCCAGGGCAAGTGAGGACCAGCAAGACAATTCCTGCCTAGCACCTTCCTTGGAGGAGAGAGAGTGCAACGTTTCATTTTAGCATTTTGGTGCTCACGAGGGAGACGAACTTCTGTTGCTGTTTGCAAGGCTAGGAAAGAGCAGAGCCCCAGTCTTGCTGTTTATCTGCAATGACTGCCAGGGCAAGTGAGGACCGGCAAGACAATTCCTGCCTAGCACCTTCCTTGGAGGAGAGAGAGTGCAACGTTTCATTTTAGCATTTTGGCGCTCACGAGGGAGACGAAATTCTTTGGCTGTTTGCAAGGGTAGGAAAGAGCAGAGCCCCAGTCTTGCTGTTTATCTGCAATGACTGCCAGGGCAACTGAGGACCAGCAAGACAATTCCTGCCTAGCACCTTCCTTGGAGGAGAGAGAGTGCAACGTTTCATTTTAGCATTTTGGCGCTCACGAGGGAGACGAACTGCTTTGCCTGTTTGCAAGGGTAGGAAAGAGCAGAGCCCCAGTCTTGCTGTTTATCTGCAATGACTGCCAGGGCAAGTGAGGACCAGCAAGACAATTCCTGCCTAGCACCTTCCTTGGAGGAGAGAGAGTGCAACGTTTCATTTTAGCATTTTGGCGCTCACGAGGGAGACGAACTTCTGTTGCTGTTTGCAAGGCTAGGAAAGAGCAGAGCCCGAGTCTTGCTGTTTATCTGCAATGACTGCCAGGGCAAGTGAGGACCAGCAAGACAATTCCTGCCTAGCACCTTCCTTGGAGGAGAGAGAGTGCAACGTTTCATTTTAGCATTTTGGCGCTCACGAGGGAGACGAACTTCTGTTGCTGTTTGCAAGGCTAGGAAAGAGCAGTCCCGAGTCTTGCTGTTTATCTGCAATGACTGCCAGGGCAAGTGAGGACCAGCAAGACAATTCCTGCCTAGCACCTTCCTTGGAGGAGAGAGAGTGCAACGTTTCATTTTAGCATTTTGGTGCTCACGAGGGAGACGAACTTCTGTTGCTGTTTGCAAGGCTAGGAAAGAGCAGAGCCCCAGTCTTGCTGTTTATCTGCAATGACTGCCAGGGCAAGTGAGGACCGGCAAGACAATTCCTGCCTAGCACCTTCCTTGGAGGAGAGAGAGTGCAACGTTTCATTTTAGCATTTTGGCGCTCACGAGGGAGACGAAATTCTTTGGCTGTTTGCAAGGGTAGGAAAGAGCAGAGCCCCAGTCTTGCTGTTTATCTGCAATGACTGCCAGGGCAAGTGAGGACCAGCAAGACAATTCCTGCCTAGCACCTTCCTTGGAGGAGAGAGAGTGCAACGTTTCATTTTAGCATTTTGGCGCTCAGGAGGGAGACGAACTTCTGTTGCTGTTTGCAAGGCTAGGAAAGAGCAGAGCCCGAGTCTTGCTGTTTATCTGCAATGACTGCCAGGGCAAGTGAGGACCAGCAAGACAATTCCTGCCTAGCACCTTCCTTGGAGGAGAGAGAGTGCAACGTTTCATTTTAGCATTTTGGCGCTCACGAGGGAGACGACATTCTTTGGCTGTTTGCAAGGGTAGGAAAGAGCAGAGCCCCAGTCTTGCTGTTTATCTGCAATGACTGCCAGGGCAAGTGAGGACCAGCAAGACAATTCCTGCCTAGCACCTTCCTTGGAGGAGAGAGAGTGCAACATTTCATTTTAGCATTTTGGCGCTCACGAGGGAGACGAACTTCTGTTGCTGTTTGCAAGGCTAGGAAAGAGCAGTCCCGAGTCTTGCTGTTTATCTGCAATGACTGCCAGGGCAAGTGAGGACCAGCAAGACAATTCCTGCCTAGCACCTTCCTTGGAGGAGAGAGAGTGCAACGTTTCATTTTAGCATTTTGGCGCTCACGAGGGAGACGAACTTCTGTTGCTGTTTGCAAGGCTAGGAAAGAGCAGTCCCGAGTCTTGCTGTTTATCTGCAATGACTGCCAGGGCAAGTGAGCATCAGCAAGACAATTCCTGCCTAGCACCTTCCTTGGAGGAGAGAGAGTGCAACGTTTCATTTTAGCATTTTGGCGCTCACGAGGGAGACGACATTCTTTGGCTGTTTGCAAGGCTAGGAAAGAGCAGAGCCCCAGTCTTGCTGTTTATCTGCAATGACTGCCAGGGCAAGTGAGCATCAGCAAGACAATTCCTGCCTAGCACCTTCCTTGGAGGAGAGAGAGTGCAACGTTTCATTTTAGCATTTTGGCGCTCACGAGGGAGACGAACTTCTGTTGCTGTTTCAAGGCTAGGAAAGAGCAGTCCCGAGTCTTGCTGTTTATCTGCAATGACTGCCAGGGCAAGTGAGGACCAGCAAGACAATTCCTGCCTAGCACCTTCCTTGGAGGAGAGAGAGTGCAACGTTTCATTTTAGCATTTTGGCGCTCACGAGGGAGACAAACTGCTTTGCCTGGTTGCACGGCTAGGAAAGAGCAGAGCCCCAGTCTTGCTGTTTATCTGCAATGACTGCCAGGGCAAGTGAGGACCAGCAAGACAATTCCTGCCTAGCACCTTCCTTGGAGGAGAGAGAGTGCAACGTTTCATTTTAGCATTTTGGTGCTCACGAGGGAGACGAACTTCTGTTGCTGTTTGCAAGGCTAGGAAAGAGCAGAGCCCCAGTCTTGCTGTTTATCTGCAATGACTGCCAGGGCAAGTGAGGACCGGCAAGACAATTCCTGCCTAGCACCTTCCTTGGAGGAGAGAGAGTGCAACGTTTCATTTTAGCATTTTGGCGCTCACGAGGGAGACGAACTTCTGTTGCTGTTTGCAAGGCTAGGAAAGAGCAGAGCCCCAGTCTTGCTGTTTATCTGCAATGACTGCCAGGGCAAGTGAGGACCGGCAAGACAATTCCTGCCTAGCACCTTCCTTGGAGGAGAGAGAGTGCAACGTTTCATTTTAGCATTTTGGCGCTCACGAGGGAGACGAAATTCTTTGGCTGTTTGCAAGGGTAGGAAAGAGTAGAGCCCCAGTCTTGCTGTTTATCTGCAGTGACTGCCAGGGCAAGTGAGGACCAGCAAGACAATTCCTGCCTAGCACCTTCCTTGGAGGAGAGAGAGTGCAACGTTTCATTTTAGCATTTTGGCGCTCACGAGGGAGACGAACTTCTGTTGCTGTTTGCAAGGCTAGGAAAGAGCAGAGCCCGAGTCTTGCTGTTTATCTGCAATGACTGCCAGGGCAAGTGAGGACCAGCAAGACAATTCCTGCCTAGCACCTTCCTTGGAGGAGAGAGAGTGCAACGTTTCATTTTAGCATTTTGGCGCTCACGAGGGAGACGACATTCTTTGGCTGTTTGCAAGGGTAGGAAAGAGCAGAGCCCCAGTCTTGCTGTTTATCTGCAATGACTGCCAGGGCAAGTGAGGACCAGCAAGACAATTCCTGCCTAGCACCTTCCTTGGAGGAGAGAGAGTGCAACATTTCATTTTAGCATTTTGGCGCTCACGAGGGAGACGAACTTCTGTTGCTGTTTGCAAGGCTAGGAAAGAGCAGTCCCGAGTCTTGCTGTTTATCTGCAATGACTGCCAGGGCAAGTGAGGACCAGCAAGACAATTCCTGCCTAGCACCTTCCTTGGAGGAGAGAGAGTGCAACGTTTCATTTTAGCATTTTGGCGCTCACGAGGGAGACGAACTTCTGTTGCTGTTTGCAAGGCTAGGAAAGAGCAGTCCCGAGTCTTGCTGTTTATCTGCAATGACTGCCAGGGCAAGTGAGCATCAGCAAGACAATTCCTGCCTAGCACCTTCCTTGGAGGAGAGAGAGTGCAACGTTTCATTTTAGCATTTTGGCGCTCACGAGGGAGACGACATTCTTTGGCTGTTTGCAAGGCTAGGAAAGAGCAGAGCCCCAGTCTTGCTGTTTATCTGCAATGACTGCCAGGGCAAGTGAGCATCAGCAAGACAATTCCTGCCTAGCACCTTCCTTGGAGGAGAGAGAGTGCAACGTTTCATTTTAGCATTTTGGCGCTCACGAGGGAGACGAACTTCTGTTGCTGTTTCAAGGCTAGGAAAGAGCAGTCCCGAGTCTTGCTGTTTATCTGCAATGACTGCCAGGGCAAGTGAGGACCAGCAAGACAATTCCTGCCTAGCACCTTCCTTGGAGGAGAGAGAGTGCAACGTTTCATTTTAGCATTTTGGCGCTCACGAGGGAGACAAACTGCTTTGCCTGGTTGCACGGCTAGGAAAGAGCAGAGCCCCAGTCTTGCTGTTTATCTGCAATGACTGCCAGGGCAAGTGAGGACCAGCAAGACAATTCCTGCCTAGCACCTTCCTTGGAGGAGAGAGAGTGCAACGTTTCATTTTAGCATTTTGGTGCTCACGAGGGAGACGAACTTCTGTTGCTGTTTGCAAGGCTAGGAAAGAGCAGAGCCCCAGTCTTGCTGTTTATCTGCAATGACTGCCAGGGCAAGTGAGGACCGGCAAGACAATTCCTGCCTAGCACCTTCCTTGGAGGAGAGAGAGTGCAACGTTTCATTTTAGCATTTTGGCGCTCACGAGGGAGACGAACTTCTGTTGCTGTTTGCAAGGCTAGGAAAGAGCAGAGCCCCAGTCTTGCTGTTTATCTGCAATGACTGCCAGGGCAAGTGAGGACCGGCAAGACAATTCCTGCCTAGCACCTTCCTTGGAGGAGAGAGAGTGCAACGTTTCATTTTAGCATTTTGGCGCTCACGAGGGAGACGAAATTCTTTGGCTGTTTGCAAGGGTAGGAAAGAGTAGAGCCCCAGTCTTGCTGTTTATCTGCAGTGACTGCCAGGGCAAGTGAGGACCAGCAAGACAATTCCTGCCTAGCACCTTCCTTGGAGGAGAGAGAGTGCAACGTTTCATTTTAGCATTTTGGCGCTCACGAGGGAGACGAACTTCTGTTGCTGTTTGCAAGGCTAGGAAAGAGCAGAGCCCGAGTCTTGCTGTTTATCTGCAATGACTGCCAGGGCAAGTGAGGACCAGCAAGACAATTCCTGCCTAGCACCTTCCTTGGAGGAGAGAGAGTGCAACGTTTCATTTTAGCATTTTGGCGCTCACGAGGGAGACGACATTCTTTGGCTGTTTGCAAGGCTAGGAAAGAGCAGAGCCCGAGTCTTGCTGTTTATCTGCAATGACTGCCAGGGCAAGTGAGGACCAGCAAGACAATTCCTGCCTAGCACCTTCCTTGGAGGAGAGAGAGTGCAACGTTTCATTTTAGCATTTTGGCGCTCACGAGGGAGACGAACTTCTGTTGCTGTTTGCAAGGCTAGGAAAGAGCAGTCCCGAGTCTTGCTGTTTATCTGCAATGACTGCCACAGCAAGTGAGCACCAGCGAGACAATTCCTGCCTAGCATCTTCCTTGGAGGAGAGAAAGTGCAACGTTTCATTTTAGCATTTTGGCGCTCACGAGGGAGACAAACTGCTTTGGCTGTTTGCAAGGCTAGGAAAGAGCAGAGCCTGAGTCTTGCTGTTTATCTGCAATGACTGCCAGGGCAAGTGAGGACCAGCAAGACAATTCCTGCCTAGCACCTTCCTTGGAGGAGAGAGAGTGCAACGTTTCATTTTAGCATTTTGGCGCTCACGAGGGAGACGAACTTCTGTTGCTGTTTGCAAGGCTAGGAAAGAGCAGAGCCCCAGTCTTGCTGTTTATCTGCAATGACTGCCAGGGCAAGTGAGGACCAGCAAGACAATTCCTGCCTAGCACCTTCCTTGGAGGAGAGAGAGTGCAACGTTTCATTTTAGCATTTTGGCGCTCACGAGGGAGACGACATTCTTTGGCTGTTTCAAGGGTAGGAAAGAGCAGAGCCCCAGTCTTGCTGTTTATCTGCAATGACTGCCAGGGCAAGTGAGGACCAGCAAGACAATTCCTGCCTAGCACCTTCCTTGGAGGAGAGAGAGTGCAACGTTTCATTTTAGCATTTTGGCGCTCACGAGGGAGACGACATTTTTGGCTGTTTCAAGGGTAGGAAAGAGCAGAGCCCCAGTCTTGCTGTTTATCTGCAATGACTGCCAGGGCAAGTGAGGACCAGCAAGACAATTCCTGCCTAGCACCTTCCTTGGAGGAGAGAGAGTGCAACGTTTCATTTTAGCATTTTGGCGCTCACGAGGGAGACGAACTTCTGTTGCTGTTTGCAAGGCTAGGAAAGAGCAGTCCCGAGTCTTGCTGTTTATCTGCAATGACTGCCAGGGCAAGTGAGCATCAGCAAGACAATTCCTGCCTAGCACCTTCCTTGGAGGAGAGAGAGTGCAACGTTTCATTTTAGCATTTTGGCGCTCACGAGGGAGACGAAATTCTTTGGCTGTTTGCAAGGGTAGGAAAGAGTAGAGCCCCAGTCTTGCTGTTTATCTGCAATGACTGCCAGGGCAAGTGAGGACCAGCAAGACAATTCCTGCCTAGCACCTTCCTTGGAGGAGAGAGAGTGCAACGTTTCATTTTAGCATTTTGGCGCTCACGAGGGAGACGAACTTCTGTTGCTGTTTGCAAGGCTAGGAAAGAGCAGAGCCCGAGTCTTGCTGTTTATCTGCAATGACTGCCAGGGCAAGTGAGGACCAGCAAGACAATTCCTGCCTAGCACCTTCCTTGGAGGAGAGAGAGTGCAACGTTTCATTTTAGCATTTTGGCGCTCACGAGGGAGACGACATTCTTTGGCTGTTTGCAAGGCTAGGAAAGAGCAGAGCCCCAGTCTTGCTGTTTATCTGCAATGACTGCCAGGGCAAGTGAGGACCAGCAAGACAATTCCTGCCTAGCACCTTCCTTGGAGGAGAGAGAGTGCAACGTTTCATTTTAGCATTTTGGCGCTCACGAGGGAGACGAACTTCTGTTGCTGTTTGCAAGGCTAGGAAAGAGCAGTCCCGAGTCTTGCTGTTTATCTGCAATGACTGCCACAGCAAGTGAGCACCAGCGAGACAATTCCTGCCTAGCATCTTCCTTGGAGGAGAGAGAGTGCAACGTTTCATTTTAGCATTTTGGCGCTCACGAGGGAGACAAACTGCTTTGGCTGTTTGCAAGGCTAGGAAAGAGCAGAGCCTGAGTCTTGCTGTTTATCTGCAATGACTGCCAGGGCAAGTGAGGACCAGCAAGACAATTCCTGCCTAGCACCTTCCTTGGAGGAGAGAGAGTGCAACGTTTCATTTTAGCATTTTGGCGCTCACGAGGGAGACAAACTGCTTTGGCTGTTTGCAAGGCTAGGAAAGAGCAGAGCCCCAGTCTTGCTGTTTATCTGCAATGACTGCCAGGGCAAGTGAGGACCAGCAAGACAATTCCTGCCTAGCACCTTCCTTGGAGGAGAGAGAGTGCAACGTTTCATTTTAGCATTTTGGCGCTCACGAGGGAGACGAACTTCTGTTGCTGTTTGCAAGGCTAGGAAAGAGCAGAGCCCCAGTCTTGCTGTTTATCTGCAATGACTGCCAGGGCAAGTGAGGACCAGCAAGACAATTCCTGCCTAGCACCTTCCTTGGAGGAGAGAGAGTGCAACGTTTCATTTTAGCATTTTGGCGCTCACGAGGGAGACGACATTCTTTGGCTGTTTGCAAGGCTAGGAAAGAGCAGTCCCGAGTCTTGCTGTTTATCTGCAATGACTGCCAGGGCAAGTGAGCATCAGCAAGACAATTCCTGCCTAGCACCTTCCTTGGAGGAGAGAGAGTGCAACGTTTCATTTTAGCATTTTGGCGCTCACGAGGGAGACGAAATTCTTTGGCTGTTTGCAAGGGTAGGTAAGAGCAGAGCCCCAGTCTTGCTGTTTATCTGCAGTGACTGCCAGGGCAAGTGAGGACCAGCAAGACAATTCCTGCCTAGCACCTTCCTTGGAGGAGAGAGAGTGCAACGTTTCATTTTAGCATTTTGGCGCTCACGAGGGAGACGAACTTCTGTTGCTGTTTGCAAGGCTAGGAAAGAGCAGAGCCAGAGTCTTGATGTTTATCTGCAGTGACTGCCAGGGCAAGTGAGGACCAGCAAGACAATTCCTGCCTAGCACCTTCCTTGGAGGAGAGAGAGTGCAACGTTTCATTTTAGCATTTTGGCGCTCACGAGGGAGACGAAATTTTTGGCTGTTTGCAAGGCTAGGAAAGAGCAGTCCCGAGTCTTGCTGTTTATCTGCAATGACTGCCAGGGCAAGTGAGGACCAGCAAGACAATTCCTGCCTAGCACCTTCCTTGGAGGAGAGAGAGTGCAACGTTTCATTTTAGCATTTTGGCGCTCACGAGGGAGACGACATTCTTTGTCCGTTTGCAAGGCTAGGAAAGAGCAGAGCCCCAGTCTTGCTGTTTATCTGCAATGACTGCCAGGGCAAGTGAGGACCAGCAAGACAATTCCTGCCTAGCACCTTCCTTGGAGGAGAGAGAGTGCAACGTTTCATTTTAGCATTTTGGCGCTCACGAGGGAGACGAACTTCTGTTGCTGTTTGCAAGGCTAGGAAAGAGCAGAGCCCCAGTCTTGCTGTTTATCTGCAATGACTGCCAGGGCAAGTGAGGACCAGCAAGACAATTCCTGCCTAGCACCTTCCTTGGAGGAGAGAGAGTGCAACGTTTCATTTTAGCATTTTGGCGCTCACGAGGGAGACGAACTTCTGTTGCTGTTTGCAAGGCTAGGAAAGAGCAGAGCCCCAGTCTTGCTGTTTATCTGCAATGACTGCCAGGGCAAGTGAGGACCAGCAAGACAATTCCTGCCTAGCACCTTCCTTGGAGGAGAGAGAGTGCAACGTTTCATTTTAGCATTTTGGCGCTCACGAGGGAGACGAAATATTTGGCTGTTTGCAAGGGTAGGAAAGAGCAGAGCCCCAGTCTTGCTGTTTATCTGCAATGACTGCCAGGGCAAGTGAGGACCGGCAAGACAATTCCTGCCTAGCACCTTCCTTGGAGGAGAGAGAGTGCAACGTTTCATTTTAGCATTTTGGCGCTCACGAGGGAGACGAAATTCTTTGGCTGTTTGCAAGGGTAGGAAAGAGCAGAGCCCCAGTCTTGCTGTTTATCTGCAATGACTGCCAGGGCAAGTGAGGACCAGGAAGACAATTCCTGCCTAGCACCTTCCTTGGAGGAGAGAGAGTGCAACGTTTCATTTTAGCATTTTGGCGCTCACGAGGGAGACGAACTTCTGTTGCTGTTTGCAAGGCTAGGAAAGAGCAGAGCCCCAGTCTTGCTGTTTATCTGCAATGACTGCCAGGGCAAGTGAGGACCAGCAAGACAATTCCTGCCTAGCACCTTCCTTGGAGGAGAGAGAGTGCAACGTTTCATTTTAGCATTTTGGCGCTCAGGAGGGAGACGAAATTCTTTGCCTGTTTGCAAGGGTAGGAAAGAGCAGAGCCCCAGTCTTGCTGTTTATCTGCAATGACTGCCAGGGCAAGTGAGGACCAGCAAGACAATTCCTGCCTAGCACCTTCCTTGGAGGAGAGAGAGTGCAACGTTTCATTTTAGCATTTTGGTGCACACGAGGGAGACGAACTTCTGTTGCTGTTTGCAAGGCTAGGAAAGAGCAGAGCCCCAGTCTTGCTGTTTATCTGCAATGACTGCCAGGGCAAGTGAGGACCAGCAAGACAATTCCTGCCTAGCACCTTCCTTGGAGGAGAGAGAGTGCAACGTTTCATTTTAGCATTTTGGCGCTCACGAGGGAGACGAACTTCTGTTGCTGTTTGCAAGGCTAGGAAAGAGCAGAGCCCGAGTCTTGCTGTGTATCTGCAATGACTGCCAGGGCAAGTGAGGACCAGCAAGACAATTCCTGCCTAGCACCTTCCTTGGAGGAGAGAGAGTGCAACGTTTCATTTTAGCATTTTGGCGCTCACGAGGGAGACGAACTTCTGTTGCTGTTTGCAAGGCTAGGAAAGAGCAGAGCCAGAGTCTTGATGTTTATCTGCAATGACTGCCAGGGCAAGTGAGGACCAGCAAGACAATTCCTGCCTAGCACCTTCCTTGGAGGAGAGAGAGTGCAACGTTTCATTTTAGCATTTTGGCGCTCACGAGGGAGACAAACTGCTTTGCCTGTTTGCAAGGCTAGGAAAGAGCAGAGCCCCAGTCTTGCTGTTTATCTGCAATGACTGCCAGGGCAAGTGAGGACCAGCAAGACAATTCCTGCCTAGCACCTTCCTTGGAGGAGAGAGAGTGCAACGTTTCATTTTAGCATTTTGGTGCACACGAGGGAGACGAACTTCTGTTGCTGTTTGCAAGGCTAGGAAAGAGCAGAGCCCCAGTCTTGCTGTTTATCTGCAATGACTGCCAGGGCAAGTGAGGACCAGCAAGACAATTCCTGCCTAGCACCTTCCTTGGAGGAGAGAGAGTGCAACGTTTCATTTTAGCATTTTGGCGCTCACGAGGGAGACAAACTGCTTTGCCTGTTTGCAAGGGTAGGAAAGAGCAGAGCCCGAGTCTTGCTGTTTATCTGCAATGACTGCCAGGGCAAGTGAGGACCAGCAAGACAATTCCTGCCTAGCACCTTCCTTGGAGGAGAGAGAGTGCAACGTTTCATTTTAGCATTTTGGCGCTCACGAGGGAGACGAACTTCTGTTGCTGTTTGCAAGGCTAGGAAAGAGCAGAGCCCCAGTCTTGCTGTTTATCTGCAATGACTGCCAGGGCAAGTGAGGACCGGCAAGACAATTCCTGCCTAGCACCTTCCTTGGAGGAGAGAGAGTGCAACGTTTCATTTTAGCATTTTGGCGCTCACGAGGGAGACGAAATTCTTTGGCTGTTTGCAAGGGTAGGAAAGAGCAGAGCCCCAGTCTTGCTGTTTATCTGCAATGACTGCCAGGGCAACTGAGGACCAGCAAGACAATTCCTGCCTAGCACCTTCCTTGGAGGAGAGAGACTGCAACGTTTCATTTTAGCATTTTGGCGCTCACGAGGGAGACAAACTGCTTTGGCTGTTTGCAAGGCTAGGAAAGAGCAGTCCCGAGTCTTGCTGTTTATCTGCAATGACTGCCAGGGCAAGTGAGGACCAGCAAGACAATTCCTGCCTAGCACCTTCCTTGGAGGAGAGAGAGTGCAACGTTTCATTTTAGCATTTTGGCGCTCACGAGGGAGACAAACTGCTTTGCCTGTTTGCAAGGCTAGGAAAGAGCAGAGCCCCTGTCTTGCTGTTTATCTGCAATGACTGCCAGGGCAAGTGAGGACCAGCAAGACAATTCCTGCCTAGCACCTTCCTTGGAGGATAGAGAGTGCAACGTTTCATTTTAGCATTTTGGTGCTCACGAGGGAGACGAACTTCTGTTGCTGTTTGCAAGGCTAGGAAAGAGCAGAGCCCCAGTCTTGCTGTTTATCTGCAATGACTGCCAGGGCAAGTGAGGACCGGCAAGACAATTCCTGCCTAGCACCTTCCTTGGAGGAGAGAGAGTGCAACGTTTCATTTTAGCATTTTGGCGCTCACGAGGGAGACGAAATTCTTTGGCTGTTTGCAAGGGTAGGAAAGAGCAGAGCCCCAGTCTTGCTGTTTATCTGCAATGACTGCCAGGGCAACTGAGGACCAGCAAGACAATTCCTGCCTAGCACCTTCCTTGGAGGAGAGAGACTGCAACGTTTCATTTTAGCATTTTGGCGCTCACGAGGGAGACGAACTTCTGTTGCTGTTTGCAAGGCTAGGAAAGAGCAGAGCCCGAGTCTTGATGTTTATCTGCAATGACTGCCAGGGCAAGTGAGGACCAGCAAGACAATTCCTGCCTAGCACCTTCCTTGGAGGAGAGAGAGTGCAACGTTTCATTTTAGCATTTTGGCGCTCACGAGGGAGACAAACTGCTTTGGCTGTTTGCAAGGCTAGGAAAGAGCAGTCCCGAGTCTTGCTGTTTATCTGCAATGACTGCCAGGGCAAGTGAGGACCAGCAAGACAATTCCTGCCTAGCACCTTCCTTGGAGGAGAGAGAGTGCAACGTTTCATTTTAGCATTTTGGCGCTCACGAGGGAGACAAACTGCTTTGCCTGTTTGCAAGGCTAGGAAAGAGCAGAGCCCCAGTCTTGCTGTTTATCTGCAATGACTGCCAGGGCAAGTGAGGACCAGCAAGACAATTCCTGCCTAGCACCTTCCTTGGAGGAGAGAGAGTGCAACGTTTCATTTTAGCATTTTGGCGCTCACGAGGGAGACAAACTGCTTTGCCTTTTTGCAAGGGTAGGAAAGAGCAGAGCCCCAGTCTTGCTGTTTATCTGCAATGACTGCCAGGGCAAGTGAGGACCAGCAAGACAATTCCTGCCTAGCACCTTCCTTGGAGGAGAGAGAGTGCAACGTTTCATTTTAGCATTTTGGCGCTCACGAGGGAGACGAACTTCTGTTGCTGTTTGCAAGGCTAGGAAAGAGCAGAGCCCGAGTCTTGCTGTTTATCTGCAATGACTGCCAGGGCAAGTGAGGACCAGCAAGACAATTCCTGCCTAGCACCTTCCTTGGAGGAGAGAGAGTGCAACGTTTCATTTTAGCATTTTGGCGCTCACGAGGGAGACGAACTTCTGTTGCTGTTTGCAAGGCTAGGAAAGAGCAGTCCCGAGTCTTGCTGTTTATCTGCAATGACTGCCAGGGCAAGTGAGGACCAGCAAGACAATTCCTGCCTAGCACCTTCCTTGGAGGAGAGAGAGTGCAACGTTTCATTTTAGCATTTTGGCGCTCACGAGGGAGACAAACTGCTTTGCCTGTTTGCAAGGCTAGGAAAGAGCAGAGCCCCAGTCTTGCTGTTTATCTGCAATGACTGCCAGGGCAAGTGAGGACCAGCAAGACAATTCCTGCCTAGCACCTTCCTTGGAGGAGAGAGAGTGCAACGTTTCATTTTAGCATTTTGGTGCTCACGAGGGAGACGAACTTCTGTTGCTGTTTGCAAGGCTAGGAAAGAGCAGAGCCCCAGTCTTGCTGTTTATCTGCAATGACTGCCAGGGCAAGTGAGGACCGGCAAGACAATTCCTGCCTAGCACCTTCCTTGGAGGAGAGAGAGTGCAACGTTTCATTTTAGCATTTTGGCGCTCACGAGGGAGACGAAATTCTTTGGCTGTTTGCAAGGGTAGGAAAGAGCAGAGCCCCAGTCTTGCTGTTTATCTGCAGTGACTGCCAGGGCAAGTGAGGACCAGCAAGACAATTCCTGCCTAGCACCTTCCTTGGAGGAGAGAGAGTGCAACGTTTCATTTTAGCATTTTGGCGCTCAGGAGGGAGACGAACTTCTGTTGCTGTTTGCAAGGCTAGGAAAGAGCAGAGCCCGAGTCTTGCTGTTTATCTGCAATGACTGCCAGGGCAAGTGAGGACCAGCAAGACAATTCCTGCCTAGCACCTTCCTTGGAGGAGAGAGAGTGCAACGTTTCATTTTAGCATTTTGGCGCTCACGAGGGAGACGACATTCTTTGGCTGTTTGCAAGGGTAGGAAAGAGCAGAGCCCCAGTCTTGCTGTTTATCTGCAATGACTGCCAGGGCAAGTGAGGACCAGCAAGACAATTCCTGCCTAGCACCTTCCTTGGAGGAGAGAGAGTGCAACGTTTCATTTTAGCATTTTGGCGCTCACGACTGAGACGAACTTCTGTTGCTGTTTGCAAGGCTAGGAAAGAGCAGTCCCGAGTCTTGCTGTTTATCTGCAATGACTGCCAGGGCAAGTGAGGACCAGCAAGACAATTCCTGCCTAGCACCTTCCTTGGAGGAGAGAGAGTGCAACGTTTCATTTTAGCATTTTGGCGCTCACGAGGGAGACGAACTTCTGTTGCTGTTTGCAAGGCTAGGAAAGAGCAGTCCCGAGTCTTGCTGTTTATCTGCAATGACTGCCAGGGCAAGTGAGCATCAGCAAGACAATTCCTGCCTAGCACCTTCCTTGGAGGAGAGAGAGTGCAACGTTTCATTTTAGCATTTTGGCGCTCACGAGGGAGACGACATTCTTTGGCTGTTTGCAAGGCTAGGAAAGAGCAGAGCCCCAGTCTTGCTGTTTATCTGCAATGACTGCCAGGGCAAGTGAGCATCAGCAAGACAATTCCTGCCTAGCACCTTCCTTGGAGGAGAGAGAGTGCAACGTTTCATTTTAGCATTTTGGCGCTCACGAGGGAGACGAACTTCTGTTGCTGTTTGCAAGGCTAGGAAAGAGCAGTCCCGAGTCTTGCTGTTTATCTGCAATGACTGCCAGGGCAAGTGAGGACCAGCAAGACAATTCCTGCCTAGCACCTTCCTTGGAGGAGAGAGAGTGCAACGTTTCATTTTAGCATTTTGGCGCTCACGAGGGAGACAAACTGCTTTGCCTGGTTGCACGGCTAGGAAAGAGCAGAGCCCCAGTCTTGCTGTTTATCTGCAATGACTGCCAGGGCAAGTGAGGACCAGCAAGACAATTCCTGCCTAGCACCTTCCTTGGAGGAGAGAGAGTGCAACGTTTCATTTTAGCATTTTGGTGCTCACGAGGGAGACGAACTTCTGTTGCTGTTTGCAAGGCTAGGAAAGAGCAGAGCCCCAGTCTTGCTGTTTATCTGCAATGACTGCCAGGGCAAGTGAGGACCGGCAAGACAATTCCTGCCTAGCACCTTCCTTGGAGGAGAGAGAGTGCAACGTTTCATTTTAGCATTTTGGCGGTCACGAGGGAGACGAACTTCTGTTGCTGTTTGCAAGGCTAGGAAAGAGCAGTCCCGAGTCTTGCTGTTTATCTGCAATGACTGCCAGGGCAAGTGAGGACCAGCAAGACAATTCCTGCCTAGCACCTTCCTTGGAGGAGAGAGAGTGCAACGTTTCATTTTAGCATTTTGGCGCTCACGAGGGAGACAAACTGCTTTGCCTGTTTGCAAGGCTAGGAAAGAGCAGAGCCCCAGTCTTGCTGTTTATCTGCAGTGACTGCCAGGGCAAGTGAGGACCAGCAAGACAATTCCTGCCTAGCACCTTCCTTGGAGGAGAGAGAGTGCAACGTTTCATTTTAGCATTTTGGTGCTCACGAGGGAGACGAACTTCTGTTGCTGTTTGCAAGGCTAGGAAAGAGCAGAGCCCCAGTCTTGCTGTTTATCTGCAATGACTGCCAGGGCAAGTGAGGACCGGCAAGACAATTCCTGCCTAGCACCTTCCTTGGAGGAGAGAGAGTGCAACGTTTCATTTTAGCATTTTGGCGCTCACGAGGGAGACGAAATTCTTTGGCTGTTTGCAAGGGTAGGAAAGAGCAGAGCCCCAGTCTTGCTGTTTATCTGCAATGACTGCCAGGGCAAGTGAGGACCAGCAAGACAATTCCTGCCTAGCACCTTCCTTGGAGGAGAGAGAGTGCAACGTTTCATTTTAGCATTTTGGCGCTCAGGAGGGAGACGAACTTCTGTTGCTGTTTGCAAGGCTAGGAAAGAGCAGAGCCCGAGTCTTGCTGTTTATCTGCAATGACTGCCAGGGCAAGTGAGGACCAGCAAGAAAATTCCTGCCTAGCACCTTCCTTGGAGGAGAGAGAGTGCAACGTTTCATTTTAGCATTTTGGCGCTCACGAGGGAGACGACATTCTTTGGCTGTTTGCAAGGCTAGGAAAGAGCAGAGCCCCAGTCTTGCTGTTTATCTGCAATGACTGCCAGGGCAAGTGAGGACCAGCAAGACAATTCCTGCCTAGCACCTTCCTTGGAGGAGAGAGAGTGCAACGTTTCATTTTAGCATTTTGGCGCTCACGAGGGAGACGAACTTCTGTTGCTGTGTGCAAGGCTAGGAAAGAGCAGTCCCGAGTCTTGCTGTTTATCTGCAATGACTGCCAGGGCAAGTGAGGACCAGCAAGACAATTCCTGCCTAGCACCTTCCTTGGAGGAGAGAGAGTGCAACGTTTCATTTTAGCATTTTGGCGCTCACGAGGGAGACGAACTTCTGTTGCTGTTTGCAAGGCTAGGAAAGAGCAGTCCCGAGTCTTGCTGTTTATCTGCAATGACTGCCAGGGCAAGTGAGCATCAGCAAGACAATTCCTGCCTAGCACCTTCCTTGGAGGAGAGAGAGTGCAACGTTTCATTTTAGCATTTTGGCGCTCACGAGGGAGACGACATTCTTTGGCTGTTTGCAAGGCTAGGAAAGAGCAGAGCCCCAGTCTTGCTGTTTATCTGCAATGACTGCCAGGGCAAGTGAGCATCAGCAAGACAATTCCTGCCTAGCACCTTCCTTGGAGGAGAGAGAGTGCAACGTTTCATTTTAGCATTTTGGCGCTCACGAGGGAGACGAACTTCTGTTGCTGTTTGCAAGGCTAGGAAAGAGCAGTCCCGAGTCTTGCTGTTTATCTGCAATGACTGCCAGGGCAAGTGAGGACCGGCAAGACAATTCCTGCCTAGCACCTTCCTTGGAGGAGAGAGAGTGCAACGTTTCATTTTAGCATTTTGGCGCTCACGAGGGAGACAAACTGCTTTGCCTGGTTGCACGGCTAGGAAAGAGCAGAGCCCCAGTCTTGCTGTTTATCTGCAATGACTGCCAGGGCAAGTGAGGACCAGCAAGACAATTCCTGCCTAGCACCTTCCTTGGAGGAGAGAGAGTGCAACGTTTCATTTTAGCATTTTGGTGCTCACGAGGGAGACGAACTTCTGTTGCTGTTTGCAAGGCTAGGAAAGAGCAGAGCCCCAGTCTTGCTGTTTATCTGCAATGACTGCCAGGGCAAGTGAGGACCGGCAAGACAATTCCTGCCTAGCACCTTCCTTGGAGGAGAGAGAGTGCAACGTTTCATTTTAGCATTTTGGCGCTCACGAGGGAGACGAAATTCTTTGGCTGTTTGCAAGGGTAGGAAAGAGCAGAGCCCCAGTCTTGCTGTTTATCTGCAATGACTGCCAGGGCAAGTGAGGACCGGCAAGACAATTCCTGCCTAGCACCTTCCTTGGAGGAGAGAGAGTGCAACGTTTCATTTTAGCATTTTGGCGCTCACGAGGGAGACGAAATTCTTTGGCTGTTTGCAAGGGTAGGAAAGAGCAGAGCCCCAGTCTTGCTGTTTATCTGCAATGACTGCCAGGGCAAGTGAGGACCAGCAAGACAATTCCTGCCTAGCACCTTCCTTGGAGGAGAGAGAGTGCAACGTTTCATTTTAGCATTTTGGCGCTCACGAGGGAGACGAACTTCTGTTGCTGTTTGCAAGGCTAGGAAAGAGCAGAGCCCGAGTCTTGCTGTTTATCTGCAATGACTGCCAGGGCAAGTGAGGACCAGCAAGACAATTCCTGCCTAGCACCTTCCTTGGAGGAGAGAGAGTGCAACGTTTCATTTTAGCATTTTGGCGCTCACGAGGGAGACGACATTCTTTGGCTGTTTGCAAGGCTAGGAAAGAGCAGAGCCCGAGTCTTGCTGTTTATCTGCAATGACTGCCAGGGCAAGTGAGGACCAGCAAGACAATTCCTGCCTAGCACCTTCCTTGGAGGAGAGAGAGTGCAACGTTTCATTTTAGCATTTTGGCGCTCACGAGGGAGACGAACTTCTGTTGCTGTTTGCAAGGCTAGGAAAGAGCAGTCCCGAGTCTTGCTGTTTATCTGCAATGACTGCCACAGCAAGTGAGCACCAGCGAGACAATTCCTGCCTAGCATCTTCCTTGGAGGAGAGAGAGTGCAACGTTTCATTTTAGCATTTTGGCGCTCACGAGGGAGACAAACTGCTTTGGCTGTTTGCAAGGCTAGGAAAGAGCAGAGCCTGAGTCTTGCTGTTTATCTGCAATGACTGCCAGGGCAAGTGAGGACCAGCAAGACAATTCCTGCCTAGCACCTTCCTTGGAGGAGAGAGAGTGCAACGTTTCATTTTAGCATTTTGGCGCTCACGAGGGAGACGAAATTCTTTGGCTGTTTGCAAGGGTAGGAAAGAGTAGAGCCCCAGTCTTGCTGTTTATCTGCAGTGACTGCCAGGGCAAGTGAGGACCAGCAAGACAATTCCTGCCTAGCACCTTCCTTGGAGGAGAGAGAGTGCAACGTTTCATTTTAGCATTTTGGCGCTCACGAGGGAGACGAAATTATTTGGCTGTTTGCAAGGGTAGGTAAGAGCAGAGCCCCAGTCTTGCTGTTTATCTGCAGTGACTGCCAGGGCAAGTGAGGACCAGCAAGACAATTCCTGCCTAGCACCTTCCTTGGAGGAGAGAGAGTACAACGTTTCATTTTAGCTTTTTGGCGCTCACGAGGGAGACGAACTTCTGTTGCTGTTTGCAAGGCTAGGAAAGAGCAGTCCCGAGTCTTGCTGTTTATCTGCAATGACTGCCACAGCAAGTGAGCACCAGCGAGACAATTCCTGCCTAGCATCTTCCTTGGAGGAGAGAGAGTGCAACGTTTCATTTTAGCATTTTGGCGCTCACGAGGGAGACAAACTGCTTTGGCTGTTTGCAAGGCTAGGAAAGAGCAGAGCCCCAGTCTTGCTGTTTATCTGCAATGACTGCCAGGGCAAGTGAGGACCAGCAAGACAATTCCTGCCTAGCACCTTCCTTGGAGGAGAGAGAGTGCAACGTTTCATTTTAGCATTTTGGCGCTCACGAGGGAGACAAACTGCTTTGGCTGTTTGCAAGGCTAGGAAAGAGCAGAGCCTGAGTCTTGCTGTTTATCTGCAATGACTGCCAGGGCAAGTGAGGACCAGCAAGACAATTCCTGCCTAGCACCTTCCTTGGAGGAGAGAGAGTGCAACGTTTCATTTTAGCATTTTGGCGCTCACGAGGGAGACGACATTCTTTGGCTGTTTCAAGGGTAGGAAAGAGCAGAGCCCCAGTCTTGCTGTTTATCTGCAATGACTGCCAGGGCAAGTGAGGACCAGCAAGACAATTCCTGCCTAGCACCTTCCTTGGAGGAGAGAGAGTGCAACGTTTCATTTTAGCATTTTGGCGCTCACGAGGGAGACGACATTCTTTGGCTGTTTGCAAGGCTAGGAAAGAGCAGAGCCCCAGTCTTGCTGTTTATCTGCAATGACTGCCAGGGCAAGTGAGGACCAGCAAGACAATTCCTGCCTAGCACCTTCCTTGGAGGAGAGAGAGTGCAACGTTTCATTTTAGCATTTTGGCGCTCACGAGGGAGACGAACTTCTGTTGCTGTTTGCAAGGCTAGGAAAGAGCAGTCCCGAGTCTTGCTGTTTATCTGCAATGACTGCCACAGCAAGTGAGCACCAGCGAGACAATTCCTGCCTAGCATCTTCCTTGGAGGAGAGAGAGTGCAACGTTTCATTTTAGCATTTTGGCGCTCACGAGGGAGACAAACTGCTTTGGCTGTTTGCAAGGCTAGGAAAGAGCAGAGCCTGAGTCTTGCTGTTTATCTGCAATGACTGCCAGGGCAAGTGAGGACCAGCAAGACAATTCCTGCCTAGCACCTTCCTTGGAGGAGAGAGAGTGCAACGTTTCATTTTAGCATTTTGGCGCTCACGAGGGAGACGAAATTCTTTGGCTGTTTGCAAGGGTAGGAAAGAGCAGAGCCCCAGTCTTGCTGTTTATCTGCAATGACTGCCAGGGCAAGTGAGGACCAGCAAGACAATTCCTGCCTAGCACCTTCCTTGGAGGAGAGAGAGTGCAACGTTTCATTTTAGCATTTTGGCGCTCACGAGGGAGACGAACTTCTGTTGCTGTTTGCAAGGCTAGGAAAGAGCAGAGCCCCAGTCTTGCTGTTTATCTGCAATGACTGCCAGGGCAAGTGACGACCAGCAAGACAATTCCTGCCTAGCACCTTCCTTGGAGGAGAGAGAGTGCAACGTTTCATTTTAGCATTTTGGCGCTCACGAGGGAGACAAACTGCTTTGCCTGTTTGCAAGGGTAGGAAAGAGCAGAGCCCGAGTCTTGCTGTTTATCTGCAATGACTGCCAGGGCAAGTGAGGACCAGCAAGACAATTCCTGCCTAGCACCTTCCTTGGAGGAGAGAGAGTGCAACGTTTCATTTTAGCATTTTGGCGCTCACGAGGGAGACGAACTTCTGTTGCTGTTTGCAAGGCTAGGAAAGAGCAGTCCGGAGTCTTGCTGTTTATCTGCAATGACTGCCAGGGCAAGTGAGCATCAGCAAGACAATTCCTGCCTAGCACCTTCCTTGGAGGAGAGAGAGTGCAACGTTTCATTTTAGCATTTTGGCGCTCACGAGGGAGACGAAATTCTTTGGCTGTTTGCAAGGGTAGGAAAGAGTAGAGCCCCAGTCTTGCTGTTTATCTGCAGTGACTGCCAGGGCAAGTGAGGACCAGCAAGACAATTCCTGCCTAGCACCTTCCTTGGAGGAGAGAGAGTGCAACGTTTCATTTTAGCATTTTGGCGCTCACGAGGGAGACGAAATTCTTTGGCTGTTTGCAAGGCTAGGAAAGAGCAGAGCCCCAGTCTTGCTGTTTATTTGCAATGACTGCCAGGGCAAGTGAGCATCAGCAAGACAATTCCTGCCTAACACCTTCCTTGGAGGAGAGAGAGTGCAACGTTTCATTTTAGCATTTTGGCGCTCACGAGGGAGACGAAATTATTTGGCTGTTTGCAAGGGTAGGTAAGAGCAGAGCCCCAGTCTTGCTGTTTATCTGCAATGACTGCCAGGGCAAGTGAGGACCAGCAAGAAAATTCCTGCCTAGCACCTTCCTTGGAGGAGAGAGAGTGCAACGTTTCATTTTAGCTTTTTGGCGCTCACGAGGGAGACGAACTTCTGTTGCTGTTTGCAAGGCTAGGAAAGAGCAGTCCCGAGTCTTGCTGTTTATCTGCAATGACTGCCACAGCAAGTGAGCACCAGCGAGACAATTCCTGCCTAGCATCTTCCTTGGAGGAGAGAGAGTGCAACGTTTCATTTTAGCATTTTGGCGCTCACGAGGGAGACAAACTGCTTTGGCTGTTTGCAAGGCTAGGAAAGAGCAGAGCCTGAGTCTTGCTGTTTATCTGCAATGACTGCCAGGGCAAGTGAGGACCAGCAAGACAATTCCTGCCTAGCACCTTCCTTGGAGGAGAGAGAGTGCAACGTTTCATTTTAGCATTTTGGCGCTCACGAGGGAGATGAACTTCTGTTGCTGTTTGCAAGGCTAGGAAAGAGCAGTCCGGAGTCTTGCTGTTTATCTGCAATGACTGCCAGGGCAAGTGAGCATCAGCAAGACAATTCCTGCCTAGCACCTTCCTTGGAGGAGAGAGAGTGCAACGTTTCATTTTAGCATTTTGGCGCTCACGAGGGAGACGAAATTCTTTGGCTGTTTGCAAGGGTAGGAAAGAGTAGAGCCCCAGTCTTGCTGTTTATCTGCAGTGACTGCCAGGGCAAGTGAGGACCAGCAAGACAATTCCTGCCTAGCACCTTCCTTGGAGGAGAGAGAGTGCAACGTTTCATTTTAGCATTTTGGCGCTCACGAGGGAGACGAAATTCTTTGGCTGTTTGCAAGGCTAGGAAAGAGCAGAGCCCCAGTCTTGCTGTTTATTTGCAATGACTGCCAGGGCAAGTGAGGACCAGCAAGACAATTCCTGCCTAGCACCTTCCTTGGAGGAGAGAGAGTGCAACGTTTCATTTTAGCATTTTGGCGCTCACGAGGGAGACGAAATTATTTGGCTGTTTGCAAGGGTAGGTAAGAGCAGAGCCCCAGTCTTGCTGTTTATCTGCAGTGACTGCCAGGGCAAGTGAGGACCAGCAAGACAATTCCTGCCTAGCACCTTCCTTGGAGGAGAGAGAGTGCAACGTTTCATTTTAGCATTTTGGCGCTCACGAGGGAGACGAACTTCTGTTGCTGTTTGCAAGGCTAGGAAAGAGCAGAGCCAGAGTCTTGATGTTTATCTGCAATGACTGCCAGGGCAAGTGAGGACCAGCAAGACAATTCCTGCCTAGCACCTTCCTTGGAGGAGAGAGAGTGCAACGTTTCATTTTAGCATTTTGGCGCTCACGAGGGAGACAAACTGCTTTGCCTGTTTGCAAGGCTAGGAAAGAGCAGTCCCGAGTCTTGCTGTTTATCTGCAATGACTGCCACAGCAAGTGAGCACCAGCGAGACAATTCCTGCCTAGCATCTTCCTTGGAGGAGAGAGAGTGCAACGTTTCATTTTAGCATTTTGGCGCTCACGAGGGAGACAAACTGCTTTGGCTGTTTGCAAGGCTAGGAAAGAGCAGAGCCTGAGTCTTGCTGTTTATCTGCAATGACTGCCAGGGCAAGTGAGGACCAGCAAGACAATTCCTGCCTAGCACCTTCCTTGGAGGAGAGAGAGTGCAACGTTTCATTTTAGCATTTTGGCGCTCACGAGGGAGACGAAATTCTTTGGCTGTTTGCAAGGGTAGGAAAGAGTAGAGCCCCAGTCTTGCTGTTTATCTGCAGTGACTGCCAGGGCAAGTGAGGACCAGCAAGACAATTCCTGCCTAGCACCTTCCTTGGAGGAGAGAGAGTGCAACGTTTCATTTTAGCATTTTGGCGCTCACGAGGGAGACGAAATTATTTGGCTGTTTGCAAGGGTAGGTAAGAGCAGAGCCCCAGTCTTGCTGTTTATCTGCAGTGACTGCCAGGGCAAGTGAGGACCAGCAAGACAATTCCTGCCTAGCACCTTCCTTGGAGGAGAGAGAGTACAACGTTTCATTTTAGCTTTTTGGCGCTCACGAGGGAGACGAACTTCTGTTGCTGTTTGCAAGGCTAGGAAAGAGCAGTCCCGAGTCTTGCTGTTTATCTGCAATGACTGCCACAGCAAGTGAGCACCAGCGAGACAATTCCTGCCTAGCATCTTCCTTGGAGGAGAGAGAGTGCAACGTTTCATTTTAGCATTTTGGCGCTCACGAGGGAGACAAACTGCTTTGGCTGTTTGCAAGGCTAGGAAAGAGCAGAGCCCCAGTCTTGCTGTTTATCTGCAATGACTGCCAGGGCAAGTGAGGACCAGCAAGACAATTCCTGCCTAGCACCTTCCTTGGAGGAGAGAGAGTGCAACGTTTCATTTTAGCATTTTGGCGCTCACGAGGGAGACAAACTGCTTTGGCTGTTTGCAAGGCTAGGAAAGAGCAGAGCCTGAGTCTTGCTGTTTATCTGCAATGACTGCCAGGGCAAGTGAGGACCAGCAAGACAATTCCTGCCTAGCACCTTCCTTGGAGGAGAGAGAGTGCAACGTTTCATTTTAGCATTTTGGCGCTCACGAGGGAGACGACATTCTTTGGCTGTTTCAAGGGTAGGAAAGAGCAGAGCCCCAGTCTTGCTGTTTATCTGCAATGACTGCCAGGGCAAGTGAGGACCAGCAAGACAATTCCTGCCTAGCACCTTCCTTGGAGGAGAGAGAGTGCAACGTTTCATTTTAGCATTTTGGCGCTCACGAGGGAGACGACATTCTTTGGCTGTTTGCAAGGCTAGGAAAGAGCAGAGCCCCAGTCTTGCTGTTTATCTGCAATGACTGCCAGGGCAAGTGAGGACCAGCAAGACAATTCCTGCCTAGCACCTTCCTTGGAGGAGAGAGAGTGCAACGTTTCATTTTAGCATTTTGGCGCTCACGAGGGAGACGAACTTCTGTTGCTGTTTGCAAGGCTAGGAAAGAGCAGTCCCGAGTCTTGCTGTTTATCTGCAATGACTGCCACAGCAAGTGAGCACCAGCGAGACAATTCCTGCCTAGCATCTTCCTTGGAGGAGAGAGAGTGCAACGTTTCATTTTAGCATTTTGGCGCTCACGAGGGAGACAAACTGCTTTGGCTGTTTGCAAGGCTAGGAAAGAGCAGAGCCTGAGTCTTGCTGTTTATCTGCAATGACTGCCAGGGCAAGTGAGGACCAGCAAGACAATTCCTGCCTAGCACCTTCCTTGGAGGAGAGAGAGTGCAACGTTTCATTTTAGCATTTTGGCGCTCACGAGGGAGACAAACTGCTTTGGCTGTTTGCAAGGCTAGGAAAGAGCAGAGCCCCAGTCTTGCTGTTTATCTGCAATGACTGCCAGGGCAAGTGAGGACCAGCAAGACAATTCCTGCCTAGCACCTTCCTTGGAGGAGAGAGAGTGCAACGTTTCATTTTAGCATTTTGGCGCTCACGAGGGAGACGAACTTCTGTTGCTGTTTGCAAGGCTAGGAAAGAGCAGAGCCCCAGTCTTGCTGTTTATCTGCAATGACTGCCAGGGCAAGTGACGACCAGCAAGACAATTCCTGCCTAGCACCTTCCTTGGAGGAGAGAGAGTGCAACGTTTCATTTTAGCATTTTGGCGCTCACGAGGGAGACGACATTCTTTGGCTGTTTCAAGGGTAGGAAAGAGCAGAGCCCCAGTCTTGCTGTTTATCTGCAATGACTGCCAGGGCAAGTGAGGACCAGCAAGACAATTCCTGCCTAGCACCTTCCTTGGAGGAGAGAGAGTGCAACGTTTCATTTTAGCATTTTGGCGCTCACGAGGGAGACGAACTTCTGTTGCTGTTTGCAAGGCTAGGAAAGAGCAGTCCGGAGTCTTGCTGTTTATCTGCAATGACTGCCAGGGCAAGTGAGCATCAGCAAGACAATTCCTGCCTAGCACCTTCCTTGGAGGAGAGAGAGTGCAACGTTTCATTTTAGCATTTTGGCGCTCACGAGGGAGACGAAATTCTTTGGCTGTTTGCAAGGGTAGGAAAGAGTAGAGCCCCAGTCTTGCTGTTTATCTGCAGTGACTGCCAGGGCAAGTGAGGACCAGCAAGACAATTCCTGCCTAGCACCTTCCTTGGAGGAGAGAGAGTGCAACGTTTCATTTTAGCATTTTGGCGCTCACGAGGGAGACGAAATTCTTTGGCTGTTTGCAAGGCTAGGAAAGAGCAGAGCCCCAGTCTTGCTGTTTATTTGCAATGACTGCCAGGGCAAGTGAGCATCAGCAAGACAATTCCTGCCTAACACCTTCCTTGGAGGAGAGAGAGTGCAACGTTTCATTTTAGCATTTTGGCGCTCACGAGGGAGACGAAATTATTTGGCTGTTTGCAAGGGTAGGTAAGAGCAGAGCCCCAGTCTTGCTGTTTATCTGCAATGACTGCCAGGGCAAGTGAGGACCAGCAAGAAAATTCCTGCCTAGCACCTTCCTTGGAGGAGAGAGAGTGCAACGTTTCATTTTAGCTTTTTGGCGCTCACGAGGGAGACGAACTTCTGTTGCTGTTTGCAAGGCTAGGAAAGAGCAGTCCCGAGTCTTGCTGTTTATCTGCAATGACTGCCACAGCAAGTGAGCACCAGCGAGACAATTCCTGCCTAGCATCTTCCTTGGAGGAGAGAGAGTGCAACGTTTCATTTTAGCATTTTGGCGCTCACGAGGGAGACAAACTGCTTTGGCTGTTTGCAAGGCTAGGAAAGAGCAGAGCCTGAGTCTTGCTGTTTATCTGCAATGACTGCCAGGGCAAGTGAGGACCAGCAAGACAATTCCTGCCTAGCACCTTCCTTGGAGGAGAGAGAGTGCAACGTTTCATTTTAGCATTTTGGCGCTCACGAGGGAGACGAAATTCTTTGGCTGTTTGCAAGGCTAGGAAAGAGCAGAGCCCCAGTCTTGCTGTTTATTTGCAATGACTGCCAGGGCAAGTGAGGACCAGCAAGACAATTCCTGCCTAGCACCTTCCTTGGAGGAGAGAGAGTGCAACGTTTCATTTTAGCATTTTGGCGCTCACGAGGGAGACGAAATTATTTGGCTGTTTGCAAGGGTAGGTAAGAGCAGAGCCCCAGTCTTGCTGTTTATCTGCAGTGACTGCCAGGGCAAGTGAGGACCAGCAAGACAATTCCTGCCTAGCACCTTCCTTGGAGGAGAGAGAGTGCAACGTTTCATTTTAGCATTTTGGCGCTCACGAGGGAGACGAACTTCTGTTGCTGTTTGCAAGGCTAGGAAAGAGCAGAGCCAGAGTCTTGATGTTTATCTGCAATGACTGCCAGGGCAAGTGAGGACCAGCAAGACAATTCCTGCCTAGCACCTTCCTTGGAGGAGAGAGAGTGCAACGTTTCATTTTAGCATTTTGGCGCTCACGAGGGAGACGAAATTTTTGGCTGTTTGCAAGGGTAGGAAAGAGCAGAGCCCCAGTCTTGCTGTTTATCTGCAATGACTGCCAGGGCAAGTGAGGACCAGCAAGACAATTCCTGCCTAGCACCTTCCTTGGAGGAGAGAGAGTGCAACGTTTCATTTTAGCATTTTGGCGCTCACGAGGGAGACAAACTGCTTTGCCTGTTTGCAAGGCTAGGAAAGAGCAGAGCCCCAGTCTTGCTGTTTATCTGCAATGACTGCCAGGGCAAGTGAGGACCAGCAAGACAATTCCTGCCTAGCACCTTCCTTGGAGGAGAGAGAGTGCAACGTTTCATTTTAGCATTTTGGTGCTCACGAGGGAGACGAACTTCTGTTGCTGTTTGCAAGGCTAGGAAAGAGCAGAGCCCCAGTCTTGCTGTTTATCTGCAATGACTGCCAGGGCAAGTGAGGACCGGCAAGACAATTCCTGCCTAGCACCTTCCTTGGAGGAGAGAGAGTGCAACGTTTCATTTTAGCATTTTGGCGCTCACGAGGGAGACGAAATTCTTTGGCTGTTTGCAAGGGTAGGAAAGAGCAGAGCCCCAGTCTTGCTGTTTATCTGCAATGACTGCCAGGGCAAGTGAGGACCAGCAAGACAATTCCTGCCTAGCACCTTCCTTGGAGGAGAGAGAGTGCAACGTTTCATTTTAGCATTTTGGCGCTCACGAGGGAGACGAAATTTTTGGCTGTTTGCAAGGGTAGGAAAGAGCAGAGCCCCAGTCTTGCTGTTTATCTGCAATGACTGCCAGGGCAAGTGAGGACCGGCAAGACAATTCCTGCCTAACACCTTCCTTGGAGGAGAGAGAGTGCAACGTTTCATTTTAGCATTTTGGCGCTCACGAGGGAGACGAACTTCTGTTGCTGTTTGCAAGGCTAGGAAAGAGCAGAGCCAGAGTCTTGATGTTTATCTGCAATGAATGCCAGGGCAAGTGAGGACCAGCAAGACAATTTCTGCCTAGCACCTTCCTTGGAGGAGAGAGAGTGCAACGTTTCATTTTAGCATTTTGGCGCTCACGAGGGAGACGAAATTTTTGGCTGTTTGCAAGGCTAGGAAAGAGCAGAGCCCCAGTCTTGCTGTTTATCTGCAATGACTGCCAGGGCAAGTGAGGACCAGCAAGACAATTCCTGCCTAGCACCTTCCTTGGAGGAGAGAGAGTGCAACGTTTCATTTTAGCATTTTGGCGCTCACGAGGGAGACAAACTGCTTTGCCTGTTTGCAAGGCTAGGAAAGAGCAGAGCCCCAGTCTTGCTGTTTATCTGCAATGACTGCCAGGGCAAGTGAGGACCAGCAAGACAATTCCTGCCTAGCACCTTCCTTGGAGGAGAGAGAGTGCAACGTTTCATTTTAGCATTTTGGCGCTCACGAGGGAGACAAACTGCTTTGGCTGTTTGCAAGGCTAGGAAAGAGCAGAGCCCGAGTCTTGCTGTTTATCTGCAATGACTGCCAGGGCAAGTGAGGACCAGCAAGACAATTCCTGCCTAGCACCTTCCTTGGAGGAGAGAGAGTGCAACGTTTCATTTTAGCTTTTTGGAGTGCGAGAGTGAGAAAAAGTAGAGTGCCTGTTTGCAAGGCTAGGAAAGAGCAGAGCCCCAGTCTTGCTGTTTATCTGCAATGACTGCCAGGGCAAGTGAGGACCAGCAAGACAATTCCTGCCTAGCACCTTCCTTGGAGGAGAGAGAGTGCAACGTTTCATTTTAGCATTTTGGCGCTCACGAGGGAGACGAACTTCTGTTGCTGTTTGCAAGGCTAGGAAAGAGCAGAGCCCCAGTCTTGCTGTTTATCTGCAATGACTGCCAGGGCAAGTGAGGACCAGCAAGACAATTCCTGCCTAGCACCTTCCTTGGAGGAGAGAGAGTGCAACGTTTCATTTTAGCATTTTGGCGCTCACGAGGGAGACGAACTTCTGTTGCTGTTTGCAAGGCTAGGAAAGAGCAGAGCCCCAGTCTTGCTGTTTATCTGCAATGACTGCCAGGGCAAGTGAGGACCAGCAAGACAATTCCTGCCTAGCACCTTCCTTGGAGGAGAGAGAGTGCAACGTTTCATTTTAGCATTTTGGCGCTCACGAGGGAGACGAAATTCTTTGGCTGTTTGCAAGGGTAGGAAAGAGTAGAGCCCCAGTCTTGCTGTTTATCTGCAGTGACTGCCAGGGCAAGTGAGGACCAGCAAGACAATTCCTGCCTAGCACCTTCCTTGGAGGAGAGAGAGTGCAACGTTTCATTTTAGCATTTTGGCGCTCACGAGGGAGACGAAATTCTTTGGCTGTTTGCAAGGCTAGGAAAGAGCAGAGCCCCAGTGTTGCTGTTTATTTGCAATGACTGCCAGGGCAAGTGAGCATCAGCAAGACAATTCCTGCCTAACACCTTCCTTGGAGGAGAGAGAGTGCAACGTTTCATTTTAGCATTTTGGCGCTCACGAGGGAGACGAAATTATTTGGCTGTTTGCAAGGGTAGGTAAGAGCAGAGCCCCAGTCTTGCTGTTTATCTGCAGTGACTGCCAGGGCAAGTGAGGACCAGCAAGACAATTCCTGCCTAGCACCTTCCTTGGAGGAGAGAGAGTGCAACGTTTCATTTTAGCATTTTGGCGCTCACGAGGGAGACGAACTTCTGTTGCTGTTTGCAAGGCTAGGAAAGAGCAGAGCCAGAGTCTTGATGTTTATCTGCAATGACTGCCAGGGCAAGTGAGGACCAGCAAGACAATTCCTGCCTAGCACCTTCCTTGGAGGAGAGAGAGTGCAACGTTTCATTTTAGCATTTTGGCGCTCACGAGGGAGACGAAATTTTTGGCTGTTTGCAAGGGTAGGAAAGAGCAGAGCCCCAGTCTTGCTGTTTATCTGCAATGACTGCCAGGGCAAGTGAGGACCAGCAAGACAATTCCTGCCTAGCACCTTCCTTGGAGGAGAGAGAGTGCAACGTTTCATTTTAGCATTTTGGCGCTCACGAGGGAGACGAACTTCTGTTGCTGTTTGCAAGGCTAGGAAAGAGCAGTCCCGAGTCTTGCTGTTTATCTGCAATGACTGCCAGGGCAAGTGAGGACCAGCAAGACAATTCCTGCCTAGCACCTTCCTTGGAGGAGAGAGAGTGCAACGTTTCATTTTAGCATTTTTGCGCTCACGAGGGAGACGAAATTCTTTGGCTGTTTGCAAGGCTAGGAAAGAGCAGAGCCCCAGTCTTGCTGTTTATCTGCAATGACTGCCAGGGCAAGTGAGGACCAGCAAGACAATTCCTGCCTAGCACCTTCCTTGGAGGAGAGAGAGTGCAACGTTTCATTTTAGCAGTTTGGCGCTCACCAGGGAGACGAAATTCTTTGGCTGTTTGCAAGGGTAGGAAAGAGCAGAGCCCCAGTCTTGCTGTTTATCTGCAATGACTGCCAGGGCAAGTGAGGACCAGCAAGACAATTCCTGCCTAGCACCTTCCTTGGAGGAGAGAGAGTGCAACGTTTCATTTTAGCATTTTGGCGCTCACGAGGGAGACGAAATTCTTTGGCTGTTTGCAAGGCTAGGAAAGAGCAGAGCCCCAGTGTTGCTGTTTATTTGCAATGACTGCCAGGGCAAGTGAGCATCAGCAAGACAATTCCTGCCTAACACCTTCCTTGGAGGAGAGAGAGTGCAACGTTTCATTTTAGCATTTTGGCGCTCACGAGGGAGACGAAATTATTTGGCTGTTTGCAAGGGTAGGTAAGAGCAGAGCCCCAGTCTTGCTGTTTATCTGCAGTGACTGCCAGGGCAAGTGAGGACCAGCAAGACAATTCCTGCCTAGCACCTTCCTTGGAGGAGAGAGAGTGCAACGTTTCATTTTAGCATTTTGGCGCTCACGAGGGAGACGAACTTCTGTTGCTGTTTGCAAGGCTAGGAAAGAGCAGAGTCAGAGTCTTGATGTTTATCTGCAATGACTGCCAGGGCAAGTGAGGACCAGCAAGACAATTCCTGCCTAGCACCTTCCTTGGAGGAGAGAGAGTGCAACGTTTCATTTTAGCATTTTGGCGCTCACGAGGGAGACGAAATTTTTGGCTGTTTGCAAGGGTAGGAAAGAGCAGAGCCCCAGTCTTGCTGTTTATCTGCAATGACTGCCAGGGCAAGTGAGGACCAGCAAGACAATTCCTGCCTAGCACCTTCCTTGGAGGAGAGAGAGTGCAACGTTTCATTTTAGCATTTTGGCGCTCACGAGGGAGACGAACTTCTGTTGCTGTTTGCAAGGCTAGGAAAGAGCAGTCCCGAGTCTTGCTGTTTATCTGCAATGACTGCCAGGGCAAGTGAGGACCAGCAAGACAATTCCTGCCTAGCACCTTCCTTGGAGGAGAGAGAGTGCAACGTTTCATTTTAGCATTTTTGCGCTCACGAGGGAGACGAAATTCTTTGGCTGTTTGCAAGGCTAGGAAAGAGCAGAGCCCCAGTCTTGCTGTTTATCTGCAATGACTGCCAGGGCAAGTGAGGACCAGCAAGACAATTCCTGCCTAGCACCTTCCTTGGAGGAGAGAGAGTGCAACGTTTCATTTTAGCAGTTTGGCGCTCACCAGGGAGACGAAATTCTTTGGCTGTTTGCAAGGGTAGGAAAGAGCAGAGCCCCAGTCTTGCTGTTTATCTGCAATGACTGCCAGGGCAAGTGAGGACCAGCAAGACAATTCCTGCCTAGCACCTTCCTTGGAGGAGAGAGAGTGCAACGTTTCATTTTAGCATTTTGGCGCTCACGAGGGAGACGAAATTATTTGGCTGTTTGCAAGGGTAGGTAAGAGCAGAGCCCCAGTCTTGCTGTTTATCTGCAATGACTGCCAGGGCAAGTGAGGACCAGCAAGACAATTCCTGCCTAGCACCTTCCTTGGAGGAGAGAGAGTGCAACGTTTCATTTTAGCATTTTGGCGCTCACGAGGGAGACGAACTTCTGTTGCTGTTTGCAAGGCTAGGAAAGAGCAGAGCCCCAGTCTTGCTGTTTATCTGCAATGACTGCCAGGGCAAGTGAGGACCAGCAAGACAATTCCTGCCTAGCACCTTCCTTGGAGGAGAGAGAGTGCAACGTTTCATTTTAGCATTTTGGCGCTCACGAGGGAGACGAAATTCTTTGGCTGTTTGCAAGGGTAGGAAAGAGTAGAGCCCCAGTCTTGCTGTTTATCTGCAGTGACTGCCAGGGCAAGTGAGGACCAGCAAGACAATTCCTGCCTAGCACCTTCCTTGGAGGAGAGAGAGTGCAACGTTTCATTTTAGCATTTTGGCGCTCACGAGGGAGACGAAATTCTTTGGCTGTTTGCAAGGCTAGGAAAGAGCAGAGCCCCAGTCTTGCTGTTTATTTGCAATGACTGCCAGGGCAAGTGAGCATCAGCAAGACAATTCCTGCCTAACACCTTCCTTGGAGGAGAGAGAGTGCAACGTTTCATTTTAGCATTTTGGCGCTCACGAGGGAGACGAAATTATTTGGCTGTTTGCAAGGGTAGGTAAGAGCAGAGGCCCAGTCTTGCTGTTTATCTGCAGTGACTGCCAGGGCAAGTGAGGACCAGCAAGACAATTCCTGCCTAGCACCTTCCTTGGAGGAGAGAGAGTGCAACGTTTCATTTTAGCATTTTGGCGCTCACGAGGGAGACGAACTTCTGTTGCTGTTTGCAAGGCTAGGAAAGAGCAGAGCCAGAGTCTTGATGTTTATCTGCAATGACTGCCAGGGCAAGTGAGGACCAGCAAGACAATTCCTGCCTAGCACCTTCCTTGGAGGAGAGAGAGTGCAACGTTTCATTTTAGCATTTTGGCGCTCACGAGGGAGACGAAATTTTTGGCTGTTTGCAAGGGTAGGAAAGAGCAGAGCCCCAGTCTTGCTGTTTATCTGCAATGACTGCCAGGGCAAGTGAGGACCAGCAAGACAATTCCTGCCTAGCACCTTCCTTGGAGGAGAGAGAGTGCAACGTTTCATTTTAGCATTTTGGCGCTCACGAGGGAGAAGACATTCTTTGGCTGTTTCAAGGGTAGGAAAGAGCAGAGCCCCAGTCTTGCTGTTTATCTGCAATGACTGCCAGGGCAAGTGAGGACCAGCAAGACAATTCCTGCCTAGCACCTTCCTTGGAGGAGAGAGAGTGCAACGTTTCATTTTAGCAGTTTGGCGCTCACCAGGGAGACGAAATTCTTTGGCTGTTTGCAAGGGTAGGAAAGAGCAGAGCCCCAGTCTTGCTGTTTATCTGCAATGACTGCCAGGGCAAGTGAGGACCAGCAAGACAATTCCTGCCTAGCACCTTCCTTGGAGGAGAGAGAGTGCAACGTTTCATTTTAGCATTTTGGCGCTCACGAGGGAGACGAACTTCTGTTGCTGTTTGCAAGGCTAGGAAAGAGCAGAGCCCCAGTCTTGCTGTTTATCTGCAATGACTGCCAGGGCAATTGAGGACCAGCAAGACAATTCCTGCCTAGCACCTTCCTTGGAGGAGAGAGAGTGCAACGTTTCATTTTAGCATTTTGGCGCTCACGAGGGAGACAAACTTCTGTTGCTGTTTGCAAGGCTAGGAAAGAGCAGAGCCCCAGTCTTGCTGTTTATCTGCAATGACTGCCAGGGCAAGTGAGGACCAGCAAGACAATTCCTGCCTAGCACCTTCCTTGGAGGAGAGAGAGTGCAACGTTTCATTTTAGCATTTTGGCGCTCACGAGGGAGACGAAATTCTTTGGCTGTTTGCAAGGCTAGGAAAGAGCAGAGCCCCAGTCTTGCTGTTTATTTGCAATGACTGCCAGGGCAAGTGAGCATCAGCAAGACAATTCCTGCCTAACACCTTCCTTGGAGGAGAGAGAGTGCAACGTTTCATTTTAGCATTTTGGCGCTCACGAGGGAGACGAAATTATTTGGCTGTTTGCAAGGGTAGGTAAGAGCAGAGCCCCAGTCTTGCTGTTTATCTGCAGTGACTGCCAGGGCAAGTGAGGACCAGCAAGACAATTCCTGCCTAGCACCTTCCTTGGAGGAGAGAGAGTGCAACGTTTCATTTTAGCATTTTGGCGCTCACGAGGGAGACGAACTTCTGTTGCTGTTTGCAAGGCTAGGAAAGAGCAGAGCCAGAGTCTTGATGTTTATCTGCAATGACTGCCAGGGCAAGTGAGGACCAGCAAGACAATTCCTGCCTAGCACCTTCCTTGGAGGAGAGAGAGTGCAACGTTTCATTTTAGCATTTTGGCGCTCACGAGGGAGACGAAATTTTTGGCTGTTTGCAAGGGTAGGAAAGAGCAGAGCCCCAGTCTTGCTGTTTATCTGCAATGACTGCCAGGGCAAGTGAGCACCAGCAAGACAATTCCTGCCTAGCACCTTCCTTGGAGGAGAGAGAGTGCAACGTTTCATTTTAGCATTTTGGCGCTCACGAGGGAGACGAACTTCTGTTGCTGTTTGCAAGGCTAGGAAAGAGCAGTCCCGAGTCTTGCTGTTTATCTGCAATGACTGCCAGGGCAAGTGAGGACCAGCAAGACAATTCCTGCCTAGCACCTTCCTTGGAGGAGAGAGAGTGCAACGTTTCATTTTAGCATTTTGGCGCTCACGAGGGAGACGAAATTCTTTGGCTGTTTGCAAGGGTAGGTAAGAGCAGAGCCCCAGTCTTGCTGTTTATCTGCAATGACTGCCAGGGCAAGTGAGGACCAGCAAGACAATTCCTGCCTAGCACCTTCCTTGGAGGAGAGAGAGTGCAACGTTTCATTTTAGCAGTTTGGCGCTCACCAGGGAGACGAAATTCTTTGGCTGTTTGCAAGGGTAGGAAAGAGCAGAGCCCCACTCTTGCTGTTTATCTGCAATGACTGCCAGGGCAAGTGAGCATCAGCAAGACAATTCCTGCCTAACACCTTCCTTGGAGGAGAGAGAGTGCAACGTTTCATTTTAGCATTTTGGCGCTCACGAGGGAGACGAACTTCTGTTGCTGTTTGCAAGGCTAGGAAAGAGTAGAGCCAGAGTCTTGCTGTTTATCTGCAATGACTGCCAGGGCAAGTGAGGACCAGCAAGACAATTCCTGCCTAGCACCTTCCTTGGAGGAGAGAGAGTGCAACGTTTCATTTTAGCATTTTGGCGCTCACGAGGGAGACGAAATTTTTGGCTGTTTGCAAGGGTAGGAAAGAGCAGAGCCCCAGTCTTGCTGTTTATCTGCAATGACTGCCAGGGCAAGTGAGGACCAGCAAGACAATTCCTGCCTAGCACCTTCCTTGGAGGAGAGAGAGTGCAACGTTTCATTTTAGCATTTTGGCGCTCACGAGGGAGACAAACTGCTTTGCCTGTTTGCAAGGCTAGGAAAGAGCAGAGCCCCAGTCTTGCTGTTTATCTGCAATGACTGCCAGGGCAAGTGAGGACCAGCAAGACAATTCCTGCCTAGCACCTTCCTTGGAGGAGAGAGAGTGCAACGTTTCATTTTAGCTTTTTGGCGCTCACGAGGGAGACGAAATTATTTGGCTGTTTGCAAGGTTAGGAAAGAGCAGAGCCCCAGTCTTGCTGTTTATCTGCAATGACTGCCAGGGCAAGTGAGGACCAGCAAGACAATTCCTGCCTAGCACCTTCCTTGGAGGAGAGAGAGTGCAACGTTTCATTTTAGCATTTTGGCGCTCACGAGGGAGACGAACTTCTGTTGCTGTTTGCAAGGCTAGGAAAGAGCAGAGCCCCAGTCTTGCTGTTTATCTGCAATGACTGCCAGGGCAAGTGAGGACCAGCAAGACAATTCCTGCCTAGCACCTTCCTTGGAGGAGAGAGAGTGCAACGTTTCATTTTAGCATTTTGGCGCTCACGAGGGAGACGAACTTCTGTTGCTGTTTGCAAGGCTAGGAAAGAGCAGAGCCCCAGTCTTGCTGTTTATCTGCAATGACTGCCAGGGCAAGTGAGGACCAGCAAGACAATTCCTGCCTAGCACCTTCCTTGGAGGAGAGAGAGTGCAACGTTTCATTTTAGCATTTTGGCGCTCACGAGGGAGACGAACTTCTGTTGCTGTTTGCAAGGCTAGGAAAGAGCAGTCCCGAGTCTTGCTGTTTATCTGCAATGACTGCCAGGGCAAGTGAGGACCAGCAAGACAATTCCTGCCTAGCACCTTCCTTGGAGGAGAGAGAGTGCAACGTTTCATTTTAGCATTTTGGCGCTCACGAGGGAGACGAAATTCTTTGGCTGTTTGCAAGGGTAGGAAAGAGCAGAGCCCCAGTCTTGCTGTTTATCTGCAATGACTGCCAGGGCAAGTGAGGACCAGCAAGACAATTCCTGCCTAGCACCTTCCTTGGAGGAGAGAGAGTGCAACGTTTCATTTTAGCATTTTGGCGCTCACGAGGGAGACAAACTGCTTTGGCTGTTTGCAAGGCTAGGAAAGAGCAGAGCCTGAGTCTTGCTGTTTATCTGCAATGACTGCCAGGGCAAGTGAGGACCAGCAAGACAATTCCTGCCTAGGACCTTCCTTGGAGGAGAGAGAGTGCAACGTTTCATTTTAGCATTTTGGCGCTCACAAGGGAGACAAACTGCTTTGCCTGTTTGCACGGCTAGGAACGAGCAGAGCCCGAGTCTTGCTGTTTATCTGCAATGACTGCCAGGGCAAGTGAGGACCAGCAAGACAATTCCTGCCTAGCACCTTCCTTGGAGGAGAGAGAGTGCAACGTTTCATTTTAGCATTTTGGCGCTCACGAGGGAGACAAACTGCTTTGCCTATTTGCAAGGGTAGGAAAGAGCAGAGCCCCAGTCTTGCTGTTTATCTGCAATGACTGCCAGGGCAAGTGAGGACCAGCAAGACAATTCCTGCCTAGCACCTTCCTTGGAGGAGAGAGAGTGCAACGTTTCATTTTAGCATTTTGGCGCTCACGAGGGAGACAAACTGCTTTGCCTGGTTGCACGGCTAGGAAAGAGCAGAGCCCCAGTCTTGCTGTTTATCTGCAATGACTGCCAGAGCAAGTGAGGACCAGCAAGACAATTCCTGCCTAGCACCTTCCTTGGAGGAGAGAGAGTGCAACGTTTCATTTTAGCATTTTGGCGCTCAGGAGGGAGACGAAATTCTTTGCCTGTTTGCACGGCTAGGAAAGAGCAGAGCCCCAGTCTTGCTGTTTATCTGCAATGACTGCCAGGGCAAGTGAGGACCAGCAAGACAATTCCTGCCTAGCACCTTCCTTGGAGGAGAGAGAGTGCAACGTTTCATTTCAGCATTTTGGCGCTCACGAGGGAGACGAAATTCTTTGCCTGTTTGCAAGGGTAGGAAAGAGCAGAGCCCCAGTCTTGCTGTTTATCTGCAATGACTGCCAGGGCAAGTGAGGGCCAGCAAGACAATTCCTGCCTAGCACCTTCCTTGGAGGAGAGAGAGTGCAACGTTTCATTTTAGCATTTTGGCGCTCACGAGGGAGACGAACTTCTGTTGCTGTTTGCAAGGCGAGGAAAGAGCAGAGCCCGAGTCTTGCTGTTTATCTGCAATGACTGCCAGAGCAAGTGAGCACCAGCAAGACAATTCCTGCCTAGCACCTTCCTTGGAGGAGAGAGAGTGCAACGTTTCATTTTAGCATTTTAGCGCTCACGAGGGAGACAAACTGCTTTGGCTGTTTGCAAGGCTAGGAAAGAGCAGAGCCTGAGACTTGCTGTTTATCTGCAATGACTGCCAGGGCAAGTGAGGACCAGCAAGACAATTCCTGCCTAGCACCTTCCTTGGAGGAGAGAGAGTGCAACGTTGCATTTTAGCATTGTGGCGCTCACGAGGGAGACGAACTTCTGTTGCTGTTTGCAAGGCTAGGAAAGAGCAGAGCCCGAGTCTTGCTGTTTATCTGCAATGACTGCCAGAGGAAGTGAGCACCAGCAAGACAATTCCTGCCTAGCACCTTCCTTGGAGGAGAGAGAGTGCAACGTTTCATTTTAGCATTTTGGCGCTCACGAGGGAGACAAACTGCTTTGGCTGTTTGCAAGGCTAGGAAAGAGCAGAGCCTGAGACTTGCTGTTTATCTGCAATGACTGCCAGGGCAAGTGAGGACCAGCAAGACAATTCCTGCCTAGCACCTTCCTTGGAGGAGAGAGAGTGCAACGTTTCATTTTAGCTTTTTGGAGTGCGAGAGTGAGAAAAAGCAGAGTGCCTGTTTGCAAGGCTAGGAGAGAGTAGAGCCCCAGTCTTGCTGTTTATCTGCAATGACTGCCAGGGCAAGTGAGGACCAGCAAGACAATTCCTGCCTAGCACCTTCCTTGGAGGAGAGAGAGTGCAACGTTTCATTTTAGCATTTTGGCGCTCACGAGGGAGACGAACTTCTGTTGCTGTTTGCAAGGCTAGGAAAGAGCAGAGCCCCAGTCTTGCTGTTTATCTGCAATGACTGCCAGGGCAAGTGAGGACCAGCAAGACAATTCCTGCCTAGCACCTTCCTTGGAGGAGAGAGAGTGCAACGTTTCATTTTAGCATTTTGGCGCTCACGAGGGAGACGAACTTCTGTTGCTGTTTGCAAGGCTAGGAAAGAGCAGAGCCCCAGTCTTGCTGTTTATCTGCAATGACTGCCAGGGCAAGTGAGGACCAGCAAGACAATTCCTGCCTAGCACCTTCCTTGGAGGAGAGAGAGTGCAACGTTTCATTTTAGCATTTTGGCGCTCACGAGGGAGACGAAATTCTTTGGCTGTTTGCAAGGCTAGGAAAGAGCAGAGCCCCAGTCTTGCTGTTTATCTGCAGTGACTGCCAGGGCAAGTGAGGACCAGCAAGACAATTCCTGCCTAGCACCTTCCTTGGAGGAGAGAGAGTGCAACGTTTCATTTTAGCATTTTGGCGCTCACGAGGGAGACGAACTTCTGTTGCTGTTTGCAAGGCTAGGAAAGAGCAGTCCCGAGTCTTGCTGTTTATCTGCAATGACTGCCAGGGCAAGTGAGGACCAGCAAGACAATTCCTGCCTAGCACCTTCCTTGGAGGAGAGAGAGTGCAACGTTTCATTTTAGCATTTTGGCGCTCACGAGGGAGACGAAATTCTTTGCCTGTTTGCAAGGGTAGGAAAGAGCAGAGCCCCAGTCTTGCTGTTTATCTGCAATGACTGCCAGGGCAAGTGAGGACCAGCAAGACAATTCCTGCCTAGCACCTTCCTTGGAGGAGAGAGAGTGCAACGTTGCATTTTAGCATTGTGGCGCTCACGAGGGAGACAAACTGCTTTGGCTGTTTGCAAGGCTAGGAAAGAGCAGAGCCTGAGTCTTGCTGTTTATCTGCAATGACTGCCAGGGCAAGTGAGGACCAGCAAGACAATTCCTGCCTAGCACCTTCCTTGGAGGAGAGAGAGTGCAACGTTTCATTTTAGCATTTTGGCGCTCACAAGGGAGACAAACTGCTTTGCCTGTTTGCACGGCTAGGAAAGAGCAGAGCCCGAGTCTTGCTGTTTATCTGCAATGACTGCCAGGGCAAGTGAGGACCAGCAAGACAATTCCTGCCTAGCACCTTCCTTGGAGGAGAGAGAGTGCAACGTTTCATTTTAGCATTTTGGCGCTCACGAGGGAGACAAACTGCTTTGCCTGTTTGCACGGCTAGGAAAGAGCAGAGCCCCAGTCTTGCTGTTTATCTGCAATGACTGCCAGGGCAAGTGAGGACCAGCAAGACAATTCCTGCCTAGCACCTTCCTTGGAGGAGAGAGAGTGCAACATTTCATTTTAGCATTTTGGCGCTCACGAGGGAGACAAACTGCTTTGGCTGTTTGCAAGGCTAGGAAAGAGCAGAGCCCCAGTCTTGCTGTTTATCTGCAATGACTGCCAGGGCAAGTGAGGACCAGCAAGACAATTCCTGCCTAGCACCTTCCTTGGAGGAGAGAGAGTGCAACGTTTCATTTTAGCATTTTGGCGCTCACGAGGGAGACAAACTGCTTTGCCTGGTTGCACGGCTAGGAAAGAGCAGAGCCCCAGTCTTGCTGTTTATCTGCAATGACTGCCAGAGCAAGTGAGGACCAGCAAGACAATTCCTGCCTAGCACCTTTTTTGGAGGAGAGAGAGTGCAACGTTTCATTTTAGCATTTTGGCGCTCAGGAGGGAGACGAACTTCTGTTGCTGTTTGCAAGGCTAGGAAAGAGCAGTCCCGAGTCTTGCTGTTTATCTGCAATGACTGCCAGGGCAAGTGAGGACCAGCAAGACAATTCCTGCCTAGCACCTTCCTTGGAGGAGAGAGAGTGCAACGTTTCATTTTAGCATTTTGGCGCTCACGAGGGAGACGAAATTCTTTGGCTGTTTGCAAGGGTAGGAAAGAGCAGAGCCCCAGTCTTGCTGTTTATCTGCAATGACTGCCAGGGCAAGTGAGGACCAGCAAGACAATTCCTGCCTAGCACCTTCCTTGGAGGAGAGAGAGTGCAACGTTTCATTTTAGCATTTTGGCGCTCACGAGGGAGACAAACTGCTTTGGCTGTTTGCAAGGCTAGGAAAGAGCAGAGCCTGAGTCTTGCTGTTTATCTGCAATGACTGCCAGGGCAAGTGAGGACCAGCAAGACAATTCCTGCCTAGGACCTTCCTTGGAGGAGAGAGAGTGCAACGTTTCATTTTAGCATTTTGGCGCTCACGAGGGAGACAAACTGCTTTGCCTGTTTGCACGGCTAGGAAAGAGCAGAGCCCGAGTCTTGCTGTTTATCTGCAATGACTGCCAGGGCAAGTGAGGACCAGCAAGACAATTCCTGCCTAGCACCTTCCTTGGAGGAGAGAGAGTGCAACGTTTCATTTTAGCATTTTGGTGCTCACGAGGGAGACAAACTGCTTTGCCTATTTGCACGGCTAGGAAAGAGCAGAGCCCCAGTCTTGCTGTTTATCTGCAATGACTGCCAGGGCAAGTGAGGACCAGCAAGACAATTCCTGCCTAGCACCTTCCTTGGAGGAGAGAGAGTGCAACATTTCATTTTAGCATTTTGGCGCTCACGAGGGAGACGAACTTCTGTTGCTGTTTGCAAGGCTAGGAAAGAGCAGTCCCGAGTCTTGCTGTTTATCTGCAATGACTGCCAGGGCAAGTGAGGACCAGCAAGACAATTCCTGCCTAGCACCTTCCTTGGAGGAGAGAGAGTGCAACGTTTCATTTTAGCATTTTGGCGCTCACGAGGGAGACGAAATTCTTTGCCTGTTTGCAAGGGTAGGAAAGAGCAGAGCCCCAGTGTTGCTGTTTATCTGCAATGACTGCCAGGGCAAGTGAGGACCAGCAAGACAATTCCTGCCTAGCACCTTCCTTGGAGGAGAGAGAGTGCAACGTTGCATTTTAGCATTGTGGCGCTCACGAGGGAGACAAACTGCTTTGGCTGTTTGCAAGGCTAGGAAAGAGCAGAGCCTGAGTCTTGCTGTTTATCTGCAATGACTGCCAGGGCAAGTGAGGACCAGCAAGACAATTCCTGCCTAGCACCTTCCTTGGAGGAGAGACAGTGCAACGTTTCATTTTAGCATTTTGGCGCTCACAAGGGAGACAAACTGCTTTGCCTGTTTGCACGGCTAGGAAAGAGCAGAGCCCGAGTCTTGCTGTTTATCTGCAATGACTGCCAGGGCAAGTGAGGACCAGCAAGACAATTCCTGCCTAGCACCTTCCTTGGAGTAGAGAGAGTGCAACGTTTCATTTTAGCATTTTGGCGCTCACGAGGGAGACAAACTGCTTTGCCTATTTGCACGGCTAGGAAAGAGCAGAGCCCCAGTCTTGCTGTTTATCTGCAATGACTGCCAGGGCAAGTGAGGACCAGCAAGACAATTCCTGCCTAGCACCTTCCTTGGAGGAGAGAGAGTGCAACATTTCATTTTAGCATTTTGGCGCTCACGAGGGAGACAAACTGCTTTGGCTGTTTGCAAGGCTAGGAAAGAGCAGAGCCCCAGTCTTGCTGTTTATCTGCAATGACTGCCAGGGCAAGTGAGGACCAGCAAGACAATTCCTGCCTAGCACCTTCCTTGGAGGAGAGAGAGTGCAACGTTTCATTTTAGCATTTTGGCGCTCACGAGGGAGACAAACTGCTTTGCCTGGTTGCACGGCTAGGAAAGAGCAGAGCCCCAGTCTTGCTGTTTATCTGCAATGACTGCCAGAGCAGGTGAGGAGCAGCAAGACAATTCCTGCCTAGCACCTTTTTTGGAGGAGAGAGAGTGCAACGTTTCATTTTAGCATTTTGGCGCTCAGGAGGGAGACGAACTTCTGTTGCTGTTTGCAAGGCTAGGAAAGAGCAGTCCCGAGTCTTGCTGTTTATCTGCAATGACTGCCAGGGCAAGTGAGGACCAGCAAGACAATTCCTGCCTAGCACCTTCCTTGGAGGAGAGAGAGTGCAACGTTTCATTTTAGCATTTTGGCGCTCACGAGGGAGACGAAATTCTTTGGCTGTTTGCAAGGGTAGGAAAGAGCAGAGCCCCAGTCTTGCTGTTTATCTGCAATGACTGCCAGGGCAAGTGAGGACCAGCAAGACAATTCCTGCCTAGCACCTTCCTTGGAGGAGAGAGAGTGCAACGTTTCATTTTAGCATTTTGGCGCTCACGAGGGAGACAAACTGCTTTGGCTGTTTGCAAGGCTAGGAAAGAGCAGAGCCTGAGTCTTGCTGTTTATCTGCAATGACTGCCAGGGCAAGTGAGGACCAGCAAGACAATTCCTGCCTAGGACCTTCCTTGGAGGAGAGAGAGTGCAACGTTTCATTTTAGCATTTTGGCGCTCACGAGGGAGACAAACTGCTTTGCCTGTTTGCACGGCTAGGAAAGAGCAGAGCCCGAGTCTTGCTGTTTATCTGCAATGACTGCCAGGGCAAGTGAGGACCAGCAAGACAATTCCTGCCTAGCACCTTCCTTGGAGGAGAGAGAGTGCAACGTTTCATTTTAGCATTTTGGCGCTCACGAGGGAGACAAACTGCTTTGCCTATTTGCACGGCTAGGAAAGAGCAGAGCCCCAGTCTTGCTGTTTATCTGCAATGACTGCCAGGGCAAGTGAGGACCAGCAAGACAATTCCTGCCTAGCACCTTCCTTGGAGGAGAGAGAGTGCAACGTTTCATTTTAGCATTTTGGCGCTCACGAGGGAGACAAACTGCTTTGCCTGGTTGCACGGCTAGGAAAGAGCAGAGCCCCAGTCTTGCTGTTTATCTGCAATGACTGCCAGAGCAAGTGAGGACCAGCAAGACAATTCCTGCCTAGCACCTTCCTTGGAGGAGAGAGAGTGCAACGTTTCATTTTAGCATTTTGGCGCTCAGGAGGGAGACGAAATTCTTTGCCTGTTTGCACGGCTAGGAAAGAGCAGAGCCCGAGTCTTGCTGTTTATCTGCAATGACTGCCAGGGCAAGTGAGGACCAGCAAGACAATTCCTGCCTAGCACCTTCCTTGGAGGAGAGAGAGTGCAACGTTTCATTTTAGCATTTTGGCGCTCACGAGGGAGATAAACTGCTTTGCCTATTTGCACGGCTAGGAAAGAGCAGAGCCCCAGTCTTGCTGTTTATCTGCAATGACTGCCAGGGCAAGTGAGGACCAGCAAGACAATTCCTGCCTAGCACCTTCCTTGGAGGATAGAGAGTGCAACATTTCATTTTAGCATTTTGGCGCTCACGAGGGAGACAAACTGCTTTGGCTGTTTGCAAGGCTAGGAAAGAGCAGAGCCCCAGTCTTGCTGTTTATCTGCAATGACTGCCAGGGCAAGTGAGGACCAGCAAGACAATTCCTGCCTAGCACCTTCCTTGGAGGAGAGAGAGTGCAACGTTTCATTTTAGCATTTTGGCGCTCACGAGGGAGACAAACTGCTTTGCCTGGTTGCACGGCTAGGAAAGAGCAGAGCCCCAGTCTTGCTGTTTATCTGCAATGACTGCCAGAGCAAGTGAGGACCAGCAAGACAATTCCTGCCTAGCACCTTCCTTGGAGGAGAGAGAGTGCAACGTTTCATTTTAGCATTTTGGCGCTCAGGAGGGAGACGAACTTCTGTTGCTGTTTGCAAGGCTAGGAAAGAGCAGTCCCGAGTCTTGCTGTTTATCTGCAATGACTGCCAGGGCAAGTGAGGACCAGCAAGACAATTCCTGCCTAGCACCTTCCTTGGAGGAGAGAGAGTGCAACGTTTCATTTTAGCATTTTGGCGCTCACGAGGGAGACGAAATTCTTTGGCTGTTTGCAAGGGTAGGAAAGAGCAGAGCCCCAGTCTTGCTGTTTATCTGCAATGACTGCCAGGGCAAGTGAGGACCAGCAAGACAATTCCTGCCTAGCACCTTCCTTGGAGGAGAGAGAGTGCAACGTTTCATTTTAGCATTTTGGCGCTCACGAGGGAGACAAACTGCTTTGGCTGTTTGCAAGGCTAGGAAAGAGCAGAGCCTGAGTCTTGCTGTTTATCTGCAATGACTGCCAGGGCAAGTGAGGACCAGCAAGACAATTCCTGCCTAGGACCTTCCTTGGAGGAGAGAGAGTGCAACGTTTCATTTTAGCATTTTGGCGCTCACGAGGGAGACAAACTGCTTTGCCTGTTTGCACGGCTAGGAAAGAGCAGAGCCCCAGTCTTGCTGTTTATCTGCAATGACTGCCAGGGCAAGTGAGGACCAGCAAGACAATTCCTGCCTAGCACCTTCCTTGGAGGAGAGAGAGTGCAACATTTCATTTTAGCATTTTGGCGCTCACGAGGGAGACAAACTGCTTTGGCTGTTTGCAAGGCTAGGAAAGAGCAGAGCCCCAGTCTTGCTGTTTATCTGCAATGACTGCCAGGGCAAGTGAGGACCAGCAAGACAATTCCTGCCTAGCACCTTCCTTGGAGGAGAGAGAGTGCAACGTTTCATTTTAGCATTTTGGCGCTCACGAGGGAGACAAACTGCTTTGCCTGGTTGCACGGCTAGGAAAGAGCAGAGCCCCAGTCTTGCTGTTTATCTGCAATGACTGCCAGAGCAAGTGAGGACCAGCAAGACAATTCCTGCCTAGCACCTTCCTTGGAGGAGAGAGAGTGCAACGTTTCATTTTAGCATTTTGGCGCTCAGGAGGGAGACGAAATTCTTTGCCTGTTTGCACGGCTAGGAAAGAGCAGAGCCCGAGTCTTGCTGTTTATCTGCAATGACTGCCAGGGCAAGTGAGGACCAGCAAGACAATTCCTGCCTAGCACCTTCCTTGGAGGAGAGAGAGTGCAACGTTTCATTTTAGCATTTTGGCGCTCACGAGGGAGACAAACTGCTTTGCCTGTTTGCAAGGCTAGAAAAGAGCAGAGCCCGAGTCTTGCTGTTTATCTGCAATGACTGCCAGGGCAAGTGAGGACCAGCAAGACAATTCCTGCCTAGCACCTTCCTTGGAGGAGAGAGAGTGCAACGTTTCATTTTAGCATTTTGGCGCTCACGAGGGAGACGAACTTCTGTTGCTGTTTGCAAGGCTAGGAAAGAGCAGAGCCCGAGTCTTGCTGTTTATCTGCAATGACTGCCAGGGCAAGTGAGGACCAGCAAGACAATTCCTGCCTAGCACCTTCCTTGGAGGAGAGAGATTGCAACGTTGCATTTTAGCATTGTGGCGCTCACGAGGGAGACGAACTTCTGTTGCTGTTTGCAAGGCTAGGAAAGAGCAGAGCCCCAGTCTTGCTGTTTATCTGCAATGACTGCCAGGGCAAGTGAGGACCAGCAGGACAATTCCTGCCTAGCACCTTCCTTGGAGGAGAGAGAGTGCAACGTTTCATTTTAGCATTTTGGCGCTCAGGAGGGAGACGAAATTCTTTGCCTGTTTGCAAGGGTAGGAAAGAGCAGAGCCCCAGTCTTGCTGTTTATCTGCAATGACTGCCAGGGCAAGTGAGGACCAGCAAGACAATTCCTGCCTAGCACCTTCCTTGGAGGAGAGAGATTGCAACGTTGCATTTTAGCATTTTGGCGCTCACGAGGGAGACGAACTTCTGTTGCTGTTTGCAAGGCTAGGAAAGAGCAGAGCCCGAGTCTTGCTGTTTATCTGCAATGACTGCCAGAGCAAGTGAGCACCAGCAAGACAATTCCTGCCTAGCACCTTCCTTGGAGGAGAGAGAGTGCAACGTTTCATTTTAGCATTTTGGCGCTCACGAGGGAGACAAACTGCTTTGGCTGTTTGCAAGGCTAGGAAAGAGCAGAGCCTGAGTCTTGCTGTTTATCTGCAATGACTGCCAGGGCAAGTGAGGACCAGCAAGACAATTCCTGCCTAGCACCTTCCTTGGAGGAGAGAGAGTGCAACGTTTCATTTTAGCATTTTGGCGCTCAAGAGGGAGATAAACTGCTTTGCCTGTTTGCAAGGCTAGGAAAGAGCAGAGCCCCAGTCTTGCTGTTTATCTGCAATGACTGCCAGGGCAAGTGAGGACCAGCAAGACAATTCCTGCCTAGCACCTTCCTTGGAGGAGAGAGAGTGCAACGTTTCATTTTAGCATTTTGGCGCTCACGAGGGAGACGAACTTCTGTTGCTGTTTGCAAGGCTAGGAAAGAGCAGAGCCCGAGTCTTGCTGTTTATCTGCAATGACTGCCAGGGCAAGTGAGGACCAGCAAGACAATTCCTGCCTAGCACCTTCCTTGGAGGAGAGAGATTGCAACGTTGCATTTTAGCATTGTGGCGCTCACGAGGGAGACGAACTTCTGTTGCTGTTTGCAAGGCTACGAAAGAGCAGAGCCCGAGTCTTGCTGTTTATCTGCAATGACTGCCAGGGCAAGTGAGCACCAGCAAGACAATTCCTGCCTAGCACCTTCCTTGGAGGAGAGAGAGTGCAACGTTTCATTTTAGCATTTTGGCGCTCACGAGGGAGACAAACTGCTTTGCCTGTTTGCAAGGCTAGGAAAGAGCAGAGCCCGAGTCTTGCTGTTTATCTGCAATGACTGCCAGGGCAAGTGAGGACCAGCAAGACAATTCCTGCCTAGCACCTTCCTTGGAGGAGAGAGATTGCAACGTTGCATTTTAGCATTGTGGCGCTCACGAGGGAGACGAACTTCTGTTGCTGTTTGCAAGGCTAGGAAAGAGCAGAGCCCGAGTCTTGCTGTTTATCTGCAATGACTGCCAGAGCAAGTGAGCACCAGCAAGACAATTCCTGCCTAGCACCTTCCTTGGAGGAGAGAGAGTGCAACGTTTCATTTTAGCATTTTGGCGCTCACGAGGGAGACGAACTGCTTTGGCTGTTTGCAAGGCTAGGAAAGAGCAGAGCCCGAGTCTTGCTGTTTATCTGCAATGACTGCCAGGGCAAGTGAAGACCAGCAAGACAATTCCTGCCTAGCACCTTCCTTGGAGGAGAGAGAGTGCAACGTTTCATTTTAGCATTTTGGCGCTCACGAGGGAGACAAACTGCTTTGCCTGTTTGCAAGGCTAGGAAAGAGCAGAGCCCGAGTCTTGCTGTTTATCTGCAATGACTGCCAGGGCAAGTGAGGACCAGCAAGACAATTCCTGCCTAGCACCTTCCTTGGAGGAGAGAGAGTGCAACGTTTCATTTTAGCATTTTGGCGCTCACGAGGGAGATAAACTGCTTTGCCTATTTGCACGGCTAGGAAAGAGCAGAGCCCCAGTCTTGCTGTTTATCTGCAATGACTGCCAGGGCAAGTGAGGACCAGCAAGACAATTCCTGCCTAGCACCTTCCTTGGAGGAGAGAGAGTGCAACATTTCATTTTAGCATTTTGGCGCTCACGAGGGAGACAAACTGCTTTGGCTGTTTGCAAGGCTAGGAAAGAGCAGAGCCCCAGTCTTGCTGTTTATCTGCAATGACTGCCAGGGCAAGTGAGGACCAGCAAGACAATTCCTGCCTAGCACCTTCCTTGGAGGAGAGAGAGTGCAACGTTTCATTTTAGCATTTTGGCGCTCACGAGGGAGACAAACTGCTTTGCCTGGTTGCACGGCTAGGAAAGAGCAGAGCCCCAGTCTTGCTGTTTATCTGCAATGACTGCCAGAGCAAGTGAGGACCAGCAAGACAATTCCTGCCTAGCACCTTTTTTGGAGGAGAGAGAGTGCAACGTTTCATTTTAACATTTTGGCGCTCAGGAGGGAGACGAACTTCTGTTGCTGTTTGCAAGGCTAGGAAAGAGCAGTCCCGAGTCTTGCTGTTTATCTGCAATGACTGCCAGGGCAAGTGAGGACCAGCAAGACAATTCCTGCCTAGCACCTTCCTTGGAGGAGAGAGAGTGCAACGTTTCATTTTAGCATTTTGGCGCTCACGAGGGAGACGAAATTCTTTGGCTGTTTGCAAGGGTAGGAAAGAGCAGAGCCCCAGTCTTGCTGTTTATCTGCAATGACTGCCAGGGCAAGTGAGGACCAGCAAGACAATTCCTGCCTAGCACCTTCCTTGGAGGAGAGAGAGTGCAACGTTTCATTTTAGCATTTTGGCGCTCACGAGGGAGACAAACTGCTTTGGCTGTTTGCAAGGCTAGGAAAGAGCAGAGCCTGAGTCTTGCTGTTTATCTGCAATGACTGCCAGGGCAAGTGAGGACCAGCAAGACAATTCCTGCCTAGGACCTTCCTTGGAGGAGAGAGAGTGCAACGTTTCATTTTAGCATTTTGGCGCTCACGAGGGAGACAAACTGCTTTGCCTGTTTGCACGGCTAGGAAAGAGCAGAGCCCGAGTCTTGCTGTTTATCTGCAATGACTGCCAGGGCAAGTGAGGACCAGCAAGACAATTCCTGCCTAGCACCTTCCTTGGAGGAGAGAGAGTGCAACATTTCATTTTAGCATTTTGGCGCTCACGAGGGAGACAAACTGCTTTGGCTGTTTGCAAGGCTAGGAAAGAGCAGAGCCCCAGTCTTGCTGTTTATCTGCAATGACTGCCAGGGCAAGTGAGGACCAGCAAGACAATTCCTGCCTAGCACCTTCCTTGGAGGAGAGAGAGTGCAACGTTTCATTTTAGCATTTTGGCGCTCACGAGGGAGACAAACTGCTTTGCCTGGTTGCACGGCTAGGAAAGAGCAGAGCCCCAGTCTTGCTGTTTATCTGCAATGACTGCCAGAGCAAGTGAGGACCAGCAAGACAATTCCTGCCTAGCACCTTCCTTGGAGGAGAGAGAGTGCAACGTTTCATTTTAGCATTTTGGCGCTCAGGAGGGAGACGAAATTCTTTGCCTGTTTGCACGGCTAGGAAAGAGCAGAGCCCGAGTCTTGCTGTTTATCTGCAATGACTGCCAGGGCAAGTGAGGACCAGCAAGACAATTCCTGCCTAGCACCTTCCTTGGAGGAGAGAGAGTGCAACGTTTCATTTTAGCATTTTGGCGCTCACGAGGGAGATAAACTGCTTTGCCTGTTTGCAAGGCTAGGAAAGAGCAGAGCCCGAGTCTTGCTGTTTATCTGCAATGACTGCCAGGGCAAGTGAGGACCAGCAAGACAATTCCTGCCTAGCACCTTCCTTGGAGGAGAGAGAGTGCAACGTTTCATTTTAGCATTTTGGCGCTCACGAGGGAGACGAACTTCTGTTGCTGTTTGCAAGGCTAGGAAAGAGCAGAGCCCGAGTCTTGCTGTTTATCTGCAATGACTGCCAGGGCAAGTGAGGACCAGCAAGACAATTCCTGCCTAGCACCTTCCTTGGAGGAGAGAGATTGCAACGTTGCATTTTAGCATTGTGGCGCTCACGAGGGAGACGAACTTCTGTTGCTGTTTGCAAGGCTAGGAAAGAGCAGAGCCCCAGTCTTGCTGTTTATCTGCAATGACTGCCAGGGCAAGTGAGGACCAGCAGGACAATTCCTGCCTAGCACCTTCCTTGGAGGAGAGAGAGTGCAACGTTTCATTTTAGCATTTTGGCGCTCAGGAGGGAGACGAAATTCTTTGCCTGTTTGCAAGGGTAGGAAAGAGCAGAGCCCCAGTCTTGCTGTTTATCTGCAATGACTGCCAGGGCAAGTGAGGACCAGCAAGACAATTCCTGCCTAGCACCTTCCTTGGAGGAGAGAGATTGCAACGTTGCATTTTAGCATTTTGGCGCTCACGAGGGAGACGAACTTCTGTTGCTGTTTGCAAGGCTAGGAAAGAGCAGAGCCCGAGTCTTGCTGTTTATCTGCAATGACTGCCAGAGCAAGTGAGCACCAGCAAGACAATTCCTGCCTAGCACCTTCCTTGGAGGAGAGAGAGTGCAACGTTTCATTTTAGCATTTTGGCGCTCACGAGGGAGACAAACTGCTTTGGCTGTTTGCAAGGCTAGGAAAGAGCAGAGCCTGAGTCTTGCTGTTTATCTGCAATGACTGCCAGGGCAAGTGAGGACCAGCAAGACAATTCCTGCCTAGCACCTTCCTTGGAGGAGAGAGAGTGCAACGTTTCATTTTAGCATTTTGGCGCTCACGAGGGAGATAAACTGCTTTGCCTGTTTGCAAGGCTAGGAAAGAGCAGAGCCCCAGTCTTGCTGTTTATCTGCAATGACTGCCAGGGCAAGTGAGGACCAGCAAGACAATTCCTGCCTAGCACCTTCCTTGGAGGAGAGAGAGTGCAACGTTTCATTTTAGCATTTTGGCGCTCACGAGGGAGACGAACTTCTGTTGCTGTTTGCAAGGCTAGGAAAGAGCAGAGCCCGAGTCTTGCTGTTTATCTGCAATGACTGCCAGGGCAAGTGAGGACCAGCAAGACAATTCCTGCCTAGCACCTTCCTTGGAGGAGAGAGATTGCAACGTTGCATTTTAGCATTGTGGCGCTCACGAGGGAGACGAACTTCTGTTGCTGTTTGCAAGGCTAGGAAAGAGCAGAGCCCGAGTCTTGCTGTTTATCTGCAATGACTGCCAGGGCAAGTGAGCACCAGCAAGACAATTCCTGCCTAGCACCTTCCTTGGAGGAGAGAGAGTGCAACGTTTCATTTTAGCATTTTGGCGCTCACGAGGGAGACAAACTGCTTTGCCTGTTTGCAAGGCTAGGAAAGAGCAGAGCCCGAGTCTTGCTGTTTATCTGCAATGACTGCCAGGGCAAGTGAGGACCAGCAAGACAATTCCTGCCTAGCACCTTCCTTGGAGGAGAGAGATTGCAACGTTGCATTTTAGCATTGTGGCGCTCACGAGGGAGACGAACTTCTGTTGCTGTTTGCAAGGCTAGGAAAGAGCAGAGCCCGAGTCTTGCTGTTTATCTGCAATGACTGCCAGAGCAAGTGAGCACCAGCAAGACAATTCCTGCCTAGCACCTTCCTTGGAGGAGAGAGAGTGCAACGTTTCATTTTAGCATTTTGGCGCTCACGAGGGAGACGAACTGCTTTGGCTGTTTGCAAGGCTAGGAAAGAGCAGAGCCCGAGTCTTGCTGTTTATCTGCAATGACTGCCAGGGCAAGTGAAGACCAGCAAGACAATTCCTGCCTAGCACCTTCCTTGGAGGAGAGAGAGTGCAACGTTTCATTTTAGCATTTTGGCGCTCACGAGGGAGACAAACTGCTTTGCCTGTTTGCAAGGCTAGGAAAGAGCAGAGCCCGAGTCTTGCTGTTTATCTGCAATGACTGCCAGGGCAAGTGAGGACCAGCAAGACAATTCCTGCCTAGCACCTTCCTTGGAGGAGAGAGAGTGCAACGTTTCATTTTAGCATTTTGGCGCTCACGAGGGAGACGAACTTCTGTTGCTGTTTGCAAGGCTAGGAAAGAGCAGAGCCAGTGTCTTGCTGTTTATCTGCAATGACTGCCAGGGCAAGTGTGGACCAGCAAGACAATTCCTGCCTAGCACCTTCCTTGGAGGAGAGAGAGTGCAACGTTTCATTTTAGCATTTTGGCGCTCAGGAGGGAGACGAACTTCTGTTGCTGTTTGCAAGGCTAGGAAAGAGCAGAGCCCCAGTCTTGCTGTTTATCTGCAATGACTGCCAGGGCAAGTGAGGACCAGCAAGACAATTCCTGCCTAGCACCTTCCTTGGAGGAGAGAGAGTGCAACGTTTCATTTTAGCATTTTGGCGCTCACGAGGGAGACGACATTCTTTGGCTGTTTGCAAGGGTAGGAAAGAGCAGAGCCCCAGTCTTGCTGTTTATCTGCAATGACTGCCAGGGCAAGTGAGGACCAGCAAGACAATTCCTGCCTAGCACCTTCCTTGGAGGAGAGAGAGTGCAACGTTTCTTTTTAGCATTTTGGCGCTCACGAGGGAGACAAACTGCTTTGCCTGTTTGCACGGCTAGGAAAGAGCAGAGCCCCAGTCTTGCTGTTTATCTGCAATGACTGCCAGGGCAAGTGAGGACCAGCAAGACAATTCCTGCCTAGCACCTTCCTTGGAGGAGAGAGAGTGCAACGTTTCATTTTAGCATTTTGGCGCTCACGAGGGAGACAAACTGCTTTGGCTGTTTGCAAGGCTAGGAAAGAGCAGAGCCCCAGTCTTGCTGTTTATCTGCAATGACTGCCAGGGCAAGTGAGGACCAGCAAGACAATTCCTGCCTAGCACCTTCCTTGGAGGAGAGAGAGTGCAACGTTTCATTTTAGCATTTTGGCGCTCACGAGGGAGACGAAATTCTTTGGCTGTTTGCAAGGCTAGGAAAGAGCAGAGCCCCAGTCTTGCTGTTTATCTGCAGTGACTGCCAGGGCAAGTGAGGACCAGCAAGACAATTCCTGCCTAGCACCTTCCTTGGAGGAGAGAGAGTGCAACGTTTCATTTTAGCATTTTGGCGCTCACGAGGGAGACGAACTTCTGTTGCTGTTTGCATGGCTAGGAAAGAGCAGAGCCCGAGTCTTGCTGTTTATCTGCAATGACTGCCAGGGCAAGTGAGGACCAGCAAGACAATTCCTGCCTAGCACCTTCCTTGGAGGAGAGAGAGTGCAACGTTTCATTTTAGCATTATGGCGCTCAGGAGGGAGACGAAATTCTTTGCCTGTTTGCAAGGGTAGGAAAGAGCAGAGCCCCAGTCTTGCTGTTTATCTGCAGTGACTGCCAGGGCAAGTGAGGACCAGCAAGACAATTCCTGCCTAGCACCTTCCTTGGAGGAGAGAGAGTGCAACGTTTCATTTTAACATTTTGGCGCTCAGGAGGGAGACGAACTTCTGTTGCTGTTTGCAAGGCTAGGAAAGAGCAGTCCCGAGTCTTGCTGTTTATCTGCAATGACTGCCAGGGCAAGTGAGGACCAGCAAGACAATTCCTGCCTAGCACCTTCCTTGGAGGAGAGAGAGTGCAACGTTTCATTTTAGCATTTTGGCGCTCACGAGGGAGACGAAATTCTTTGGCTGTTTGCAAGGGTAGGAAAGAGCAGAGCCCCAGTCTTGCTGTTTATCTGCAATGACTGCCAGGGCAAGTGAGGACCAGCAAGACAATTCCTGCCTAGCACCTTCCTTGGAGGAGAGAGAGTGCAACGTTTCATTTTAGCATTTTGGCGCTCACGAGGGAGACAAACTGCTTTGGCTGTTTGCAAGGCTAGGAAAGAGCAGAGCCTGAGTCTTGCTGTTTATCTGCAATGACTGCCAGGGCAAGTGAGGACCAGCAAGACAATTCCTGCCTAGGACCTTCCTTGGAGGAGAGAGAGTGCAACGTTTCATTTTAGCATTTTGGCGCTCACGAGGGAGACAAACTGCTTTGCCTGTTTGCACGGCTAGGAAAGAGCAGAGCCCGAGTCTTGCTGTTTATCTGCAATGACTGCCAGGGCAAGTGAGGACCAGCAAGACAATTCCTGCCTAGCACCTTCCTTGGAGGAGAGAGAGTGCAACATTTCATTTTAGCATTTTGGCGCTCACGAGGGAGACAAACTGCTTTGGCTGTTTGCAAGGCTAGGAAAGAGCAGAGCCCCAGTCTTGCTGTTTATCTGCAATGACTGCCAGGGCAAGTGAGGACCAGCAAGACAATTCCTGCCTAGCACCTTCCTTGGAGGAGAGAGAGTGCAACGTTTCATTTTAGCATTTTGGCGCTCACGAGGGAGACAAACTGCTTTGCCTGGTTGCACGGCTAGGAAAGAGCAGAGCCCCAGTCTTGCTGTTTATCTGCAATGACTGCCAGGGCAAGTGAGGACCGGCAAGACAATTCCTGCCTAGCACCTTCCTTGGAGGAGAGAGAGTGCAACGTTTCATTTTAGCATTTTGGCGCTCACGAGGGAGACGAAATTCTTTGGCTGTTTGCAAGGTTAGGAAAGAGCAGAGCCCGAGTCTTGCTGTTTATCTGCAATGACTGCCAGGGCAAGTGAGGACCAGCAAGACAATTCCTGCCTAGCACCTTCCTTGGAGGAGAGAGAGTGCAACGTTTCATTTTAGCATTTTGGCGCTCACGAGGGAGATAAACTGCTTTGCCTGTTTGCAAGGCTAGGAAAGAGCAGAGCCCGAGTCTTGCTGTTTATCTGCAATGACTGCCAGGGCAAGTGAGGACCAGCAAGACAATTCCTGCCTAGCACCTTCCTTGGAGGAGAGAGAGTGCAACGTTTCATTTTAGCATTTTGGCGCTCACGAGGGAGACGAACTTCTGTTGCTGTTTGCAAGGCTAGGAAAGAGCAGAGCCCGAGTCTTGCTGTTTATCTGCAATGACTGCCAGGGCAAGTGAGGACCAGCAAGACAATTCCTGCCTAGCACCTTCCTTGGAGGAGAGAGATTGCAACGTTGCATTTTAGCATTGTGGCGCTCACGAGGGAGACGAACTTCTGTTGCTGTTTGCAAGGCTAGGAAAGAGCAGAGCCCCAGTCTTGCTGTTTATCTGCAATGACTGCCAGGGCAAGTGAGGACCAGCAGGACAATTCCTGCCTAGCACCTTCCTTGGAGGAGAGAGAGTGCAACGTTTCATTTTAGCATTTTGGCGCTCAGGAGGGAGACGAAATTCTTTGCCTGTTTGCAAGGGTAGGAAAGAGCAGAGCCCCAGTCTTGCTGTTTATCTGCAATGACTGCCAGGGCAAGTGAGGACCAGCAAGACAATTCCTGCCTAGCACCTTCCTTGGAGGAGAGAGATTGCAACGTTGCATTTTAGCATTTTGGCGCTCACGAGGGAGACGAACTTCTGTTGCTGTTTGCAAGGCTAGGAAAGAGCAGAGCCCGAGTCTTGCTGTTTATCTGCAATGACTGCCAGAGCAAGTGAGCACCAGCAAGACAATTCCTGCCTAGCACCTTCCTTGGAGGAGAGAGAGTGCAACGTTTCATTTTAGCATTTTGGCGCTCACGAGGGAGACAAACTGCTTTGGCTGTTTGCAAGGCTAGGAAAGAGCAGAGCCTGAGTCTTGCTGTTTATCTGCAATGACTGCCAGGGCAAGTGAGGACCAGCAAGACAATTCCTGCCTAGCACCTTCCTTGGAGGAGAGAGAGTGCAACGTTTCATTTTAGCATTTTGGCGCTCACGAGGGAGATAAACTGCTTTGCCTGTTTGCAAGGCTAGGAAAGAGCAGAGCCCCAGTCTTGCTGTTTATCTGCAATGACTGCCAGGGCAAGTGAGGACCAGCAAGACAATTCCTGCCTAGCACCTTCCTTGGAGGAGAGAGAGTGCAACGTTTCATTTTAGCATTTTGGCGCTCACGAGGGAGACGAACTTCTGTTGCTGTTTGCAAGGCTAGGAAAGAGCAGAGCCCGAGTCTTGCTGTTTATCTGCAATGACTGCCAGGGCAAGTGAGGACCAGCAAGACAATTCCTGCCTAGCACCTTCCTTGGAGGAGAGAGATTGCAACGTTGCATTTTAGCATTGTGGCGCTCACGAGGGAGACGAACTTCTGTTGCTGTTTGCAAGGCTAGGAAAGAGCAGAGCCCGAGTCTTGCTGTTTATCTGCAATGACTGCCAGGGCAAGTGAGCACCAGCAAGACAATTCCTGCCTAGCACCTTCCTTGGAGGAGAGAGAGTGCAACGTTTCATTTTAGCATTTTGGCGCTCACGAGGGAGACAAACTGCTTTGCCTGTTTGCAAGGCTAGGAAAGAGCAGAGCCCGAGTCTTGCTGTTTATCTGCAATGACTGCCAGGGCAAGTGAGGACCAGCAAGACAATTCCTGCCTAGCACCTTCCTTGGAGGAGAGAGATTGCAACGTTGCATTTTAGCATTGTGGCGCTCACGAGGGAGACGAACTTCTGTTGCTGTTTGCAAGGCTAGGAAAGAGCAGAGCCCGAGTCTTGCTGTTTATCTGCAATGACTGCCAGAGCAAGTGAGCACCAGCAAGACAATTCCTGCCTAGCACCTTCCTTGGAGGAGAGAGAGTGCAACGTTTCATTTTAGCATTTTGGCGCTCACGAGGGAGACGAACTGCTTTGGCTGTTTGCAAGGCTAGGAAAGAGCAGAGCCCGAGTCTTGCTGTTTATCTGCAATGACTGCCAGGGCAAGTGAAGACCAGCAAGACAATTCCTGCCTAGCACCTTCCTTGGAGGAGAGAGAGTGCAACGTTTCATTTTAGCATTTTGGCGCTCACGAGGGAGACAAACTGCTTTGCCTGTTTGCAAGGCTAGGAAAGAGCAGAGCCCGAGTCTTGCTGTTTATCTGCAATGACTGCCAGGGCAAGTGAGGACCAGCAAGACAATTCCTGCCTAGCACCTTCCTTGGAGGAGAGAGAGTGCAACGTTTCATTTTAGCATTTTGGCGCTCACGAGGGAGACGAACTTCTGTTGCTGTTTGCAAGGCTAGGAAAGAGCAGAGCCAGTGTCTTGCTGTTTATCTGCAATGACTGCCAGGGCAAGTGTGGACCAGCAAGACAATTCCTGCCTAGCACCTTCCTTGGAGGAGAGAGAGTGCAACGTTTCATTTTAGCATTTTGGCGCTCAGGAGGGAGACGAACTTCTGTTGCTGTTTGCAAGGCTAGGAAAGAGCAGAGCCCCAGTCTTGCTGTTTATCTGCAATGACTGCCAGGGCAAGTGAGGACCAGCAAGACAATTCCTGCCTAGCACCTTCCTTGGAGGAGAGAGAGTGCAACGTTTCATTTTAGCATTTTGGCGCTCACGAGGGAGACGACATTCTTTGGCTGTTTGCAAGGGTAGGAAAGAGCAGAGCCCCAGTCTTGCTGTTTATCTGCAATGACTGCCAGGGCAAGTGAGGACCAGCAAGACAATTCCTGCCTAGCACCTTCCTTGGAGGAGAGAGAGTGCAACGTTTCTTTTTAGCATTTTGGCGCTCACGAGGGAGACAAACTGCTTTGCCTGTTTGCACGGCTAGGAAAGAGCAGAGCCCGAGTCTTGCTGTTTATCTGCAATGACTGCCAGGGCAAGTGAGGACCAGCAAGACAATTCCTGCCTAGCACCTTCCTTGGAGGAGAGAGAGTGCAACGTTTCATTTTAGCATTTTGGCGCTCACGAGGGAGACAAACTGCTTTGGCTGTTTGCAAGGCTAGGAAAGAGCAGAGCCCCAGTCTTGCTGTTTATCTGCAATGACTGCCAGGGCAAGTGAGGACCAGCAAGACAATTCCTGCCTAGCACCTTCCTTGGAGGAGAGAGAGTGCAACGTTTCATTTTAGCATTTTGGCGCTCACGAGGGAGACGAAATTCTTTGGCTGTTTGCAAGGGTAGGAAAGAGCAGAGCCCCAGTCTTGCTGTTTATCTGCAGTGACTGCCAGGGCAAGTGAGGACCAGCAAGACAATTCCTGCCTAGCACCTTCCTTGGAGGAGAGAGAGTGCAACGTTTCATTTTAGCATTTTGGCGCTCACGAGGGAGACGAACTTCTGTTGCTGTTTGCAAGGCTAGGAAAGAGCAGAGCCCGAGTCTTGCTGTTTATCTGCAATGACTGCCAGGGCAAGTGAGGACCAGCAAGACAATTCCTGCCTAGCACCTTCCTTGGAGGAGAGAGAGTGCAACGTTTCATTTTAGCATTATGGCGCTCAGGAGGGAGACGAAATTCTTTGCCTGTTTGCAAGGGTAGGAAAGAGCAGAGCCCCAGTCTTGCTGTTTATCTGCAGTGACTGCCAGGGCAAGTGAGGACCAGCAAGACAATTCCTGCCTAGCACCTTCCTTGGAGGAGAGAGAGTGCAACGTTTCATTTTAGCATTTTGGCGCTCACGAGGGAGACGAACTTCTGTTGCTGTTTGCAAGGCTAGGAAAGAGCAGAGCCCGAGTCTTGCTGTTTATCTGCAATGACTGCCAGGGCAAGTGAGGACCAGCAAGACAATTCCTGCCTAGCACCTTCCTTGGAGGAGAGAGAGTGCAACGTTTCATTTTAGCATTTTGGCGCTCACGAGGGAGACAAACTGCTTTGCCTGTTTGCAAGGCTAGGAAAGAGCAGAGCCCGAGTCTTGCTGTTTATCTGCAATGACTGCCAGGGCAAGTGAGGACCAGCAAGACAATTCCTGCCTAGTACCTTCCTTGGAGGAGAGAGATTGCAACGTTGCATTTTAGCATTGTGGCGCTCACGAGGGAGACGAACTTCTGTTGCTGTTTGCAAGGCTAGGAAAGAGCAGAGCCCGAGTCTTGCTGTTTATCTGCAATGACTGCCAGAGCAAGTGAGCACCAGCAAGACAATTCCTGCCTAGCACCTTCCTTGGAGGAGAGAGAGTGCAACGTTTCATTTTAGCATTTTGGCGCTCACGAGGGAGACAAACTGCTTTGGCTGTTTGCAAGGCTAGGAAAGAGCAGAGCCTGAGTCTTGCTGTTTATCTGCAATGACTGCCAGGGCAAGTGAGGACCAGCAAGACAATTCCTGCCTAGCACCTTCCTTGGAGGAGAGAGAGTGCAACGTTTCATTTTAGCATTTTGGCGCTCACGAGGGAGACAAACTGCTTTGCCTATTTGCACGGCTAGGAAAGAGCAGAGCCCCAGTCTTGCTGTTTATCTGCAATGACTGCCAGGGCAAGTGAGGACTAGCAAGACAATTCCTGCCTAGCACCTTCCTTGGAGGAGAGAGAGTGCAACGTTTCATTCTAGCATTTTGGCGCTCACGTGGGAGACAAACTGCTTTGGCTGTTTGCAAGGCTAGGAAAGAGCAGAGCCCCAGTCTTGCTGTTTATCTGCAATGACTGCCAGGGCAAGTGAGGACCAGCAAGACAATTCCTGCCTAGCACCTTCCTTGGAGGAGAGAGAGTGCAACATTTCATTTTAGCATTTTGGCGCTCACGAGGGAGACAAACTGCTTTGGCTGTTTGCAAGGGTAGGAAAGAGCAGAGCCCCAGTCTTGCTGTTTATCTGCAATGACTGCCAGGGCAAGTGAGGACCAGCAAGACAATTCCTGCCTAGCACCTTCCTTGGAGGAGAGAGAGTGCAACGTTTCATTTTAGCATTTTGGCGCTCACGAGGGAGACAAACTGCTTTGCCTGTTTGCAAGGGTAGGAAAGAGCAGAGCCCCAGTCTTGCTGTTTATCTGCAATGACTGCCAGGGCAAGTGAGGACCAGCAAGACAATTCCTGCCTAGCACCTTCCTTGGAGGAGAGAGAGTGCAACGTTTCATTTTAGCATTTTGGCGCTCACGAGGGAGACAAACTGCTTTGGCTGTTTGCAAGGCTAGGAAAGAGCAGAGCCTGAGTCTTGCTGTTTATCTGCAATGACTGCCAGGGCAAGTGAGGACCAGCAAGACAATTCCTGCCTAGCACCTTCCTTGGAGGAGAGAGAGTGCAACGTTTCATTTTAGCATTTTGGCGCTCACGAGGGAGACGAAATTCTTTGGCTGTTTGCAAGGGTAGGAAAGAGCAGAGCCCCAGTCTTGCTGTTTATCTGCAATGACTGCCAGGGCAAGTGAGCATTAGCAAGACAATTCCTGCCTAGCACCTTCCTTGGAGGAGAGAGAGTGCAACGTTTCATTTTAGCATTTTGGCGCTCACGAGGGAGACGAACTTCTGTTGCTGTTTGCAAGGGTAGGAAAGAGCAGAGCCCCAGTCTTGCTGTTTATCTGCAGTGACTGCCAGGGCAAGTGAGGACCAGCAAGACAATTCCTGCCTAGCACCTTCCTTGGAGGAGAGAGAGTGCAACGTTTCATTTTAGCATTTTGGCGCTCACGAGGGAGACGAACTTCTGTTGCTGTTTGCAAGGCTAGGAAAGAGCAGAGCCCGAGTCTTGCTGTTTATCTGCAATGACTGCCAGGGCAAGTGAGGACCAGCAAGACAATTCCTGCCTAGCACCTTCCTTGGAGGAGAGAGAGTGCAACGTTTCATTTTAGCATTTTGGCGCTCAGGAGGGAGACGAAATTCTTTGCCTGTTTGCAAGGGTAGGAAAGAGCAGAGCCCCAGTCTTGCTGTTTATCTGCAATGACTGCCAGGGCAAGTGAGGACCAGCAAGACAATTCCTGCCTAGCACCTTCCTTGGAGGAGAGAGATTGCAACGTTTCATTTTAGAATTTTGGCGCTCACGAGGGAGACGAACTTCTGTTGCTGTTTGCAAGGCTAGGAAAGAGCAGAGCCCGAGTCTTGCTGTTTATCTGCAATGACTGCCAGGGCAAGTGAGCACCAGCAAGACAATTCCTGCCTAGCACCTTCCTTGGAGGAGAGAGAGTGCAACGTTTCATTTTAGCATTTTGGCGCTCACGAGGGAGACAAACTGCTTTGCCTGTTTGCAAGGCTAGGAAAGAGCAGAGCCCGAGTCTTGCTGTTTATCTGCAATGACTGCCAGGGCAAGTGAGGACCAGCAAGACAATTCCTGCCTAGCACCTTCCTTGGAGGAGAGAGATTGCAACGTTGCATTTTAGCATTGTGGCGCTCACGAGGGAGACGAACTTCTGTTGCTGTTTGCAAGGCTAGGAAAGAGCAGAGCCCGAGTCTTGCTGTTTATCTGCAATGACTGCCAGAGCAAGTGAGCACCAGCAAGACAATTCCTGCCTAGCACCTTCCTTGGAGGAGAGAGAGTGCAACGTTTCATTTTAGCATTTTGGCGCTCACGAGGGAGACAAACTGCTTTGGCTGTTTGCAAGGCTAGGAAAGAGCAGAGCCTGAGTCTTGCTGTTTATCTGCAATGACTGCCAGGGCAAGTGAGGTCCAGCAAGACAATTCCTGCCTAGCACCTTCCTTGGAGGAGAGAGAGTGCAACGTTTCATTTTAGCATTTTGGCGCTCACGATGGAGACAAACTGCTTTGCCTGTTTGCACGGCTAGTAAAGAGCAGAGCCCCAGTCTTGCTGTTTATCTGCAATGACTGCCAGGGCAAGTGAGGACCAGCAAGACAATTCCTGCCTAGCACCTTCCTTGGAGGAGAGAGAGTGCAACGTTTCATTTTAGCATTTTGGCGCTCACGAGGGAGACAAACTGCTTTGCCTGTTTGCAAGGCTAGGAAAGAGCAGAGCCCGAGTCTTGCTGTTTATCTGCAATGACTGCCAGGGCAAGTGAGGACCAGCAAGACAATTCCTGCCTAGCACCTTCCTTGGAGGAGAGAGAGTGCAACGTTTCATTTTAGCATTTTGGCGCTCAGGAGGGAGACGAAATTCTTTGCCTGTTTGCAAGGGTAGGAAAGAGCAGAGCCCCAGTCTTGCTGTTTATCTGCAATGACTGCCAGGGCAAGTGAGGACCAGCAAGACAATTCCTGCCTAGCACCTTCCTTGGAGGAGAGAGATTGCAACGTTTCATTTTAGCATTTTGGCGCTCACGAGGGAGACGAACTTCTGTTGCTGTTTGCAAGGCTAGGAAAGAGCAGAGCCCGAGTCTTGCTGTTTATCTGCAATGACTGCCAGGGCAAGTGAGGACCAGCAAGACAATTCCTGCCTAGCACCTTCCTTGGAGGAGAGAGAGTGCAACGTTTCATTTTAGCATTATGGCGCTCAGGAGGGAGACGAAATTCTTTGCCTGTTTGCAAGGGTAGGAAAGAGCAGAGCCCCAGTCTTGCTGTTTATCTGCAGTGACTGCCAGGGCAAGTGAGGACCAGCAAGACAATTCCTGCCTAGCACCTTCCTTGGAGGAGAGAGAGTGCAACGTTTCATTTTAGCATTTTGGCGCTCACGAGGGAGACGAACTTCTGTTGCTGTTTGCAAGGCTAGGAAAGAGCAGAGCCCGAGTCTTGCTGTTTATCTGCAATGACTGCCAGGGCAAGTGAGGACCAGCAAGACAATTCCTGCCTAGCACCTTCCTTGGAGGAGAGAGAGTGCAACGTTTCATTTTAGCATTTTGGCGCTCACGAGGGAGACAAACTGCTTTGCCTGTTTGCAAGGCTAGGAAAGAGCAGAGCCCGAGTCTTGCTGTTTATCTGCAATGACTGCCAGGGCAAGTGAGGACCAGCAAGACAATTCCTGCCTAGTACCTTCCTTGGAGGAGAGAGATTGCAACGTTGCATTTTAGCATTGTGGCGCTCACGAGGGAGACGAACTTCTGTTGCTGTTTGCAAGGCTAGGAAAGAGCAGAGCCCGAGTCTTGCTGTTTATCTGCAATGACTGCCAGAGCAAGTGAGCACCAGCAAGACAATTCCTGCCTAGCACCTTCCTTGGAGGAGAGAGAGTGCAACGTTTCATTTTAGCATTTTGGCGCTCACGAGGGAGACAAACTGCTTTGGCTGTTTGCAAGGCTAGGAAAGAGCAGAGCCTGAGTCTTGCTGTTTATCTGCAATGACTGCCAGGGCAAGTGAGGACCAGCAAGACAATTCCTGCCTAGCACCTTCCTTGGAGGAGAGAGAGTGCAACGTTTCATTTTAGCATTTTGGCGCTCACGAGGGAGACAAACTGCTTTGCCTATTTGCACGGCTAGGAAAGAGCAGAGCCCCAGTCTTGCTGTTTATCTGCAATGACTGCCAGGGCAAGTGAGGACTAGCAAGACAATTCCTGCCTAGCACCTTCCTTGGAGGAGAGAGAGTGCAACGTTTCATTCTAGCATTTTGGCGCTCACGTGGGAGACAAACTGCTTTGGCTGTTTGCAAGGCTAGGAAAGAGCAGAGCCCCAGTCTTGCTGTTTATCTGCAATGACTGCCAGGGCAAGTGAGGACCAGCAAGACAATTCCTGCCTAGCACCTTCCTTGGAGGAGAGAGAGTGCAACATTTCATTTTAGCATTTTGGCGCTCACGAGGGAGACAAACTGCTTTGGCTGTTTGCAAGGGTAGGAAAGAGCAGAGCCCCAGTCTTGCTGTTTATCTGCAATGACTGCCAGGGCAAGTGAGGACCAGCAAGACAATTCCTGCCTAGCACCTTCCTTGGAGGAGAGAGAGTGCAACGTTTCATTTTAGCATTTTGGCGCTCACGAGGGAGACAAACTGCTTTGCCTGTTTGCAAGGGTAGGAAAGAGCAGAGCCCCAGTCTTGCTGTTTATCTGCAATGACTGCCAGGGCAAGTGAGGACCAGCAAGACAATTCCTGCCTAGCACCTTCCTTGGAGGAGAGTGCAACGTTTCATTTTAGCATTTTGGCGCTCACGAGGGAGACAAACTGCTTTGGCTGTTTGCAAGGCTAGGAAAGAGCAGAGCCTGAGTCTTGCTGTTTATCTGCAATGACTGCCAGGGCAAGTGAGGACCAGCAAGACAATTCCTGCCTAGCACCTTCCTTGGAGGAGAGAGAGTGCAACGTTTCATTTTAGCATTTTGGCGCTCACGAGGGAGACGAAATTCTTTGGCTGTTTGCAAGGGTAGGAAAGAGCAGAGCCCCAGTCTTGCTGTTTATCTGCAATGACTGCCAGGGCAAGTGAGCATTAGCAAGACAATTCCTGCCTAGCACCTTCCTTGGAGGAGAGAGAGTGCAACGTTTCATTTTAGCATTTTGGCGCTCACGAGGGAGACGAAATTCTTTGGCTGTTTGCAAGGGTAGGAAAGAGCAGAGCCCCAGTCTTGCTGTTTATCTGCAGTGACTGCCAGGGCAAGTGAGGACCAGCAAGACAATTCCTGCCTAGCACCTTCCTTGGAGGAGAGAGAGTGCAACGTTTCATTTTAGCATTTTGGCGCTCACGAGGGAGACGAACTTCTGTTGCTGTTTGCAAGGCTAGGAAAGAGCAGAGCCCGAGTCTTGCTGTTTATCTGCAATGACTGCCAGGGCAAGTGAGGACCAGCAAGACAATTCCTGCCTAGCACCTTCCTTGGAGGAGAGAGAGTGCAACGTTTCATTTTAGCATTTTGGCGCTCAGGAGGGAGACGAAATTCTTTGCCTGTTTGCAAGGGTAGGAAAGAGCAGAGCCCCAGTCTTGCTGTTTATCTGCAATGACTGCCAGGGCAAGTGAGGACCAGCAAGACAATTCCTGCCTAGCACCTTCCTTGGAGGAGAGAGATTGCAACGTTTCATTTTAGAATTTTGGCGCTCACGAGGGAGACGAACTTCTGTTGCTGTTTGCAAGGCTAGGAAAGAGCAGAGCCCGAGTCTTGCTGTTTATCTGCAATGACTGCCAGGGCAAGTGAGCACCAGCAAGACAATTCCTGCCTAGCACCTTCCTTGGAGGAGAGAGAGTGCAACGTTTCATTTTAGCATTTTGGCGCTCACGAGGGAGACAAACTGCTTTGCCTGTTTGCAAGGCTAGGAAAGAGCAGAGCCCGAGTCTTGCTGTTTATCTGCAATGACTGCCAGGGCAAGTGAGGACCAGCAAGACAATTCCTGCCTAGCACCTTCCTTGGAGGAGAGAGATTGCAACGTTGCATTTTAGCATTGTGGCGCTCACGAGGGAGACGAACTTCTGTTGCTGTTTGCAAGGCTAGGAAAGAGCAGAGCCCGAGTCTTGCTGTTTATCTGCAATGACTGCCAGAGCAAGTGAGCACCAGCAAGACAATTCCTGCCTAGCACCTTCCTTGGAGGAGAGAGAGTGCAACGTTTCATTTTAGCATTTTGGCGCTCACGAGGGAGACAAACTGCTTTGGCTGTTTGCAAGGCTAGGAAAGAGCAGAGCCTGAGTCTTGCTGTTTATCTGCAATGACTGCCAGGGCAAGTGAGGTCCAGCAAGACAATTCCTGCCTAGCACCTTCCTTGGAGGAGAGAGAGTGCAACGTTTCATTTTAGCATTTTGGCGCTCACGATGGAGACAAACTGCTTTGCCTGTTTGCACGGCTAGTAAAGAGCAGAGCCCCAGTCTTGCTGTTTATCTGCAATGACTGCCAGGGCAAGTGAGGACCAGCAAGACAATTCCTGCCTAGCACCTTCCTTGGAGGAGAGAGAGTGCAACGTTTCATTTTAGCATTTTGGCGCTCACGAGGGAGACAAACTGCTTTGCCTGTTTGCAAGGCTAGGAAAGAGCAGAGCCCGAGTCTTGCTGTTTATCTGCAATGACTGCCAGGGCAAGTGAGGACCAGCAAGACAATTCCTGCCTAGCACCTTCCTTGGAGGAGAGAGAGTGCAACGTTTCATTTTAGCATTTTGGCGCTCAGGAGGGAGACGAAATTCTTTGCCTGTTTGCAAGGGTAGGAAAGAGCAGAGCCCCAGTCTTGCTGTTTATCTGCAATGACTGCCAGGGCAAGTGAGGACCAGCAAGACAATTCCTGCCTAGCACCTTCCTTGGAGGAGAGAGATTGCAACGTTTCATTTTAGCATTTTGGCGCTCACGAGGGAGACGAACTTCTGTTGCTGTTTGCAAGGCTAGGAAAGAGCAGAGCCCGAGTCTTGCTGTTTATCTGCAATGACTGCCAGGGCAAGTGAGGACCAGCAAGACAATTCCTGCCTAGCACCTTCCTTGGAGGAGAGAGAGTGCAACGTTTCATTTTAGCATTTTGGCGCTCACGAGGGAGACAAACTGCTTTGCCTGTTTGCAAGGCTAGGAAAGAGCAGAGCCCGAGTCTTGCTGTTTATCTGCAATGACTGCCAGGGCAAGTGAGGACCAGCAAGACAATTCCTGCCTAGTACCTTCCTTGGAGGAGAGAGATTGCAACGTTGCATTTTAGCATTGTGGCGCTCACGAGGGAGACGAACTTCTGTTGCTGTTTGCAAGGCTAGGAAAGAGCAGAGCCCGAGTCTTGCTGTTTATCTGCAATGACTGCCAGAGCAAGTGAGCACCAGCAAGACAATTCCTGCCTAGCACCTTCCTTGGAGGAGAGAGAGTGCAACGTTTCATTTTAGCATTTTGGCGCTCACGAGGGAGACAAACTGCTTTGGCTGTTTGCAAGGCTAGGAAAGAGCAGAGCCTGAGTCTTGCTGTTTATCTGCAATGACTGCCAGGGCAAGTGAGGACCAGCAAGACAATTCCTGCCTAGCACCTTCCTTGGAGGAGAGAGAGTGCAACGTTTCATTTTAGCATTTTGGCGCTCACGAGGGAGACAAACTGCTTTGCCTATTTGCACGGCTAGGAAAGAGCAGAGCCCGAGTCTTGCTGTTTATCTGCAATGACTGCCAGGGCAAGTGAGGACTAGCAAGACAATTCCTGCCTAGCACCTTCCTTGGAGGAGAGAGTGTGCAACGTTTCATTCTAGCATTTTGGCGCTCACGTGGGAGACAAACTGCTTTGGCTGTTTGCAAGGCTAGGAAAGAGCAGAGCCCCAGTCTTGCTGTTTATCTGCAATGACTGCCAGGGCAAGTGAGGACCAGCAAGACAATTCCTGCCTAGCACCTTCCTTGGAGGAGAGAGAGTGCAACATTTCATTTTAGCATTTTGGCGCTCACGAGGGAGACAAACTGCTTTGGCTGTTTGCAAGGGTAGGAAAGAGCAGAGCCCCAGTCTTGCTGTTTATCTGCAATGACTGCCAGGGCAAGTGAGGACCAGCAAGACAATTCCTGCCTAGCACCTTCCTTGGAGGAGAGAGAGTGCAACGTTTCATTTTAGCATTTTGGCGCTCACGAGGGAGACAAACTGCTTTGCCTGTTTGCAAGGCTAGGAAAGAGCAGAGCCCCAGTCTTGCTGTTTATCTGCAATGACTGCCAGGGCAAGTGAGGACCAGCAAGACAATTCCTGCCTAGCACCTTCCTTGGAGGAGAGAGAGTGCAACGTTTCATTTTAGCATTTTGGCGCTCACGAGGGAGACAAACTGCTTTGGCTGTTTGCAAGGCTAGGAAAGAGCAGAGCCTGAGTCTTGCTGTTTATCTGCAATGACTGCCAGGGCAAGTGAGGACCAGCAAGACAATTCCTGCCTAGCACCTTCCTTGGAGGAGAGAGAGTGCAACGTTTCATTTTAGCATTTTGGCGCTCACGAGGGAGACGAAATTCTTTGGCTGTTTGCAAGGGTAGGAAAGAGCAGAGCCCCAGTCTTGCTGTTTATCTGCAATGACTGCCAGGGCAAGTGAGCATTAGCAAGACAATTCCTGCCTAGCACCTTCCTTGGAGGAGAGAGAGTGCAACGTTTCATTTTAGCATTTTGGCGCTCACGAGGGAGACGAAATTCTTTGGCTGTTTGCAAGGGTAGGAAAGAGCAGAGCCCCAGTCTTGCTGTTTATCTGCAGTGACTGCCAGGGCAAGTGAGGACCAGCAAGACAATTCCTGCCTAGCACCTTCCTTGGAGGAGAGAGAGTGCAACGTTTCATTTTAGCATTTTGGCGCTCACGAGGGAGACGAACTTCTGTTGCTGTTTGCAAGGCTAGGAAAGAGCAGAGCCCGAGTCTTGCTGTTTATCTGCAATGACTGCCAGGGCAAGTGAGGACCAGCAAGACAATTCCTGCCTAGCACCTTCCTTGGAGGAGAGAGAGTGCAACGTTTCATTTTAGCATTTTGGCGCTCAGGAGGGAGACGAAATTCTTTGCCTGTTTGCAAGGGTAGGAAAGAGCAGAGCCCCAGTCTTGCTGTTTATCTGCAATGACTGCCAGGGCAAGTGAGGACCAGCAAGACAATTCCTGCCTAGCACCTTCCTTGGAGGAGAGAGAGTGCAACGTTTCATTTTAGCATTTTGGCGCTCACGAGGGAGACAAACTGCTTTGGCTGTTTGCAAGGCTAGGAAAGAGCAGAGCCTGAGTCTTGCTGTTTATCTGCAATGACTGCCAGGGCAAGTGAGGACCAGCAAGACAATTCCTGCCTAGCACCTTCCTTGGAGGAGAGAGAGTGCAACGTTTCATTTTAGCATTTTGGCGCTCACGAGGGAGACGAAATTCTTTGGCTGTTTGCAAGGGTAGGAAAGAGCAGAGCCCCAGTCTTGCTGTTTATCTGCAATGACTGCCAGGGCAAGTGAGCATTAGCAAGACAATTCCTGCCTAGCACCTTCCTTGGAGGAGAGAGAGTGCAACGTTTCATTTTAGCATTTTGGCGCTCACGAGGGAGACGAAATTCTTTGGCTGTTTGCAAGGGTAGGAAAGAGCAGAGCCCCAGTCTTGCTGTTTATCTGCAGTGACTGCCAGGGCAAGTGAGGACCAGCAAGACAATTCCTGCCTAGCACCTTCCTTGGAGGAGAGAGAGTGCAACGTTTCATTTTAGCATTTTGGCGCTCACGAGGGAGACGAACTTCTGTTGCTGTTTGCAAGGCTAGGAAAGAGCAGAGCCCGAGTCTTGCTGTTTATCTGCAATGACTGCCAGGGCAAGTGAGGACCAGCAAGACAATTCCTGCCTAGCACCTTCCTTGGAGGAGAGAGAGTGCAACGTTTCATTTTAGCATTTTGGCGCTCAGGAGGGAGACGAAATTCTTTGCCTGTTTGCAAGGGTAGGAAAGAGCAGAGCCCCAGTCTTGCTGTTTATCTGCAATGACTGCCAGGGCAAGTGAGGACCAGCAAGACAATTCCTGCCTAGCACCTTCCTTGGAGGAGAGAGATTGCAACGTTTCATTTTAGAATTTTGGCGCTCACGAGGGAGACGAACTTCTGTTGCTGTTTGCAAGGCTAGGAAAGAGCAGAGCCCGAGTCTTGCTGTTTATCTGCAATGACTGCCAGGGCAAGTGAGCACCAGCAAGACAATTCCTGCCTAGCACCTTCCTTGGAGGAGAGAGAGTGCAACGTTTCATTTTAGCATTTTGGCGCTCACGAGGGAGACAAACTGCTTTGGCTGTTTGCAAGGCTAGGAAAGAGCAGAGCCTGAGTCTTGCTGTTTATCTGCAATGACTGCCAGGGCAAGTGAGGACCAGCAAGACAATTCCTGCCTAGCACCTTCCTTGGAGGAGAGAGAGTGCAACGTTTCATTTTAGCATTTTGGCGCTCACGAGGGAGACGAAATTCTTTGGCTGTTTGCAAGGGTAGGAAAGAGCAGAGCCCCAGTCTTGCTGTTTATCTGCAATGACTGCCAGGGCAAGTGAGCATTAGCAAGACAATTCCTGCCTAGCACCTTCCTTGGAGGAGAGAGAGTGCAACGTTTCATTTTAGCATTTTGGCGCTCACGAGGGAGACGAAATTCTTTGGCTGTTTGCAAGGGTAGGAAAGAGCAGAGCCCCAGTCTTGCTGTTTATCTGCAGTGACTGCCAGGGCAAGTGAGGACCAGCAAGACAATTCCTGCCTAGCACCTTCCTTGGAGGAGAGAGAGTGCAACGTTTCATTTTAGCATTTTGGCGCTCACGAGGGAGACGAACTTCTGTTGCTGTTTGCAAGGCTAGGAAAGAGCAGAGCCCGAGTCTTGCTGTTTATCTGCAATGACTGCCAGGGCAAGTGAGGACCAGCAAGACAATTCCTGCCTAGCACCTTCCTTGGAGGAGAGAGAGTGCAACGTTTCATTTTAGCATTTTGGCGCTCAGGAGGGAGACGAAATTCTTTGCCTGTTTGCAAGGGTAGGAAAGAGCAGAGCCCCAGTCTTGCTGTTTATCTGCAATGACTGCCAGGGCAAGTGAGGACCAGCAAGACAATTCCTGCCTAGCACCTTCCTTGGAGGAGAGAGATTGCAACGTTTCATTTTAGAATTTTGGCGCTCACGAGGGAGACGAACTTCTGTTGCTGTTTGCAAGGCTAGGAAAGAGCAGAGCCCGAGTCTTGCTGTTTATCTGCAATGACTGCCAGGGCAAGTGAGCACCAGCAAGACAATTCCTGCCTAGCACCTTCCTTGGAGGAGAGAGAGTGCAACGTTTCATTTTAGCATTTTGGCGCTCACGAGGGAGACAAACTGCTTTGCCTGTTTGCAAGGCTAGGAAAGAGCAGAGCCCGAGTCTTGCTGTTTATCTGCAATGACTGCCAGGGCAAGTGAGGACCAGCAAGACAATTCCTGCCTAGCACCTTCCTTGGAGGAGAGAGATTGCAACGTTGCATTTTAGCATTGTGGCGCTCACGAGGGAGACGAACTTCTGTTGCTGTTTGCAAGGCTAGGAAAGAGCAGAGCCCGAGTCTTGCTGTTTATCTGCAATGACTGCCAGAGCAAGTGAGCACCAGCAAGACAATTCCTGCCTAGCACCTTCCTTGGAGGAGAGAGAGTGCAACGTTTCATTTTAGCATTTTGGCGCTCACGAGGGAGACAAACTGCTTTGGCTGTTTGCAAGGCTAGGAAAGAGCAGAGCCTGAGTCTTGCTGTTTATCTGCAATGACTGCCAGGGCAAGTGAGGTCCAGCAAGACAATTCCTGCCTAGCACCTTCCTTGGAGGAGAGAGAGTGCAACGTTTCATTTTAGCATTTTGGCGCTCACGATGGAGACAAACTGCTTTGCCTGTTTGCACGGCTAGGAAAGAGCAGAGCCCCAGTCTTGCTGTTTATCTGCAATGACTGCCAGGGCAAGTGAGGACCAGCAAGACAATTCCTGCCTAGCACCTTCCTTGGAGGAGAGAGAGTGCAACGTTTCATTTTAGCATTTTGGCGCTCACGAGGGAGACAAACTGCTTTGCCTATTTGCACGGCTAGGAAAGAGCAGAGCCCCAGTCTTGCTGTTTATCTGCAATGACTGCCAGGGCAAGTGAGGACTAGCAAGACAATTCCTGCCTAGCACCTTCCTTGGAGGAGAGAGAGTGCAACGTTTCATTCTAGCATTTTGGCGCTCACGTGGGAGACAAACTGCTTTGGCTGTTTGCAAGGCTAGGAAAGAGCAGAGCCCCAGTCTTGCTGTTTATCTGCAATGACTGCCAGGGCAAGTGAGGACCAGCAAGACAATTCCTGCCTAGCACCTTCCTTGGAGGAGAGAGAGTGCAACATTTCATTTTAGCATTTTGGCGCTCACGAGGGAGACAAACTGCTTTGGCTGTTTGCAAGGGTAGGAAAGAGCAGAGCCCCAGTCTTGCTGTTTATCTGCAATGACTGCCAGGGCAAGTGAGGACCAGCAAGGCAATTCCTGCCTAGCACCTTCCTTGGAGGAGAGAGAGTGCAACGTTTCATTTTAGCATTTTGGCGCTCACGAGGGAGACAAACTGCTTTGCCTGTTTGCAAGGCTAGGAAAGAGCAGAGCCCCAGTCTTGCTGTTTATCTGCAATGACTGCCAGGGCAAGTGAGGACCAGCAAGACAATTCCTGCCTAGCACCTTCCTTGGAGGAGAGAGAGTGCAACGTTTCATTTTAGCATTTTGGCGCTCACGAGGGAGACAAACTGCTTTGGCTGTTTGCAAGGCTAGGAAAGAGCAGAGCCTGAGTCTTGCTGTTTATCTGCAATGACTGCCAGGGCAAGTGAGGACCAGCAAGACAATTCCTGCCTAGCACCTTCCTTGGAGGAGAGAGAGTGCAACGTTTCATTTTAGCATTTTGGCGCTCACGAGGGAGACAAACTGCTTTGCCTGTTTGCACGGCTAGGAAAGAGCAGAGCCCCAGTCTTGCTGTTTATCTGCAATGACTGCCAGGGCAAGTGAGGACCAGCAAGACAATTCCTGCCTAGCACCTTCCTTGGAGGAGAGAGAGTGCAACGTTTCATTTTAGCATTTTGGCGCTCACGAGGGAGACGAACTTCTGTTGCTGTTTGCAAGGCTAGGAAAGAGCAGAGCCCCAGTCTTGCTGTTTATCTGCAATGACTGCCAGGGCAAGTGAGGACCAGCAAGACAATTCCTGCCTAGCACCTTCCTTGGAGGAGAGAGAGTGCAACGTTTCATTTTAGCATTTTGGCGCTCACGAGGGAGACGACATTCTTTGGCTGTTTGCAAGGGTAGGAAAGAGCAGAGCACCAGTCTTGCTGTTTATCTGCAATGACTGCCAGGGCAAGTGAGGACCAGCAAGACAATTCCTGCCTAGCACCTTCCTTGGAGGAGAGAGAGTGCAACGTTTCATTTTAGCATTTTGGCGCTCACGAGGGAGACGAACTTCTGTTGCTGTTTGCAAGGCTAGGAAAGAGCAGTCCCGAGTCTTGCTGTTTATCTGCAATGACTGCCAGGGCAAGTGAGCATCAGCAAGACAATTCCTGCCTAGCACCTTCCTTGGAGGAGAGAGAGTGCAACGTTTCATTTTAGCATTTTGGCGCTCACGAGGGAGACGAAATTCTTTGGCTGTTTGCAAGGGTAGGAAAGAGCAGAGCCCCAGTCTTGCTGTTTATCTGCAGTGACTGCCAGGGCAAGTGAGGACCAGCAAGACAATTCCTGCCTAGCACCTTCCTTGGAGGAGAGAGAGTGCAACGTTTCATTTTAGCATTTTGGCGCTAACGAGGGAGACAAACTGCTTTGGCTGTTTGCAAGGCTAGGAAACAGCAGAGCCCCAGTCTTGCTGTTTATTTGCAATGACTGCTAGGGCAAGTGAGCATCAGCAAGACAATTCCTGCCTAACACCTTCCTTGGAGGAGAGAGAGTGCAACGTTTCATTTTAGCATTTTGGCGCTCACGAGGGAGACGAACTTCTGTTGCTGTTTGCAAGGCTAGGTAAGAGCAGAGCCCCAGTCTTGCTGTTTATCTGCAGTGACTGCCAGGGCAAGTGAGGACCAGCAAGACAATTCCTGCCTAGCACCTTCCTTGGAGGAGAGAGAGTGCAACGTTTCATTTTAGCATTTTGGCGCTCACGAGGGAGACGAACTTCTGTTACTGTTTGCAAGGCTAGGAAAGAGCAGAGCCAGAGTCTTGATGTTTATCTGCAATGACTGCCAGGGCAAGTGAGGACCAGCAAGACAATTCCTGCCTAGCACCTTCCTTGGAGGAGAGAGAGTGCAACGTTTCATTTTAGCATTGTGGCGCTCACGAGGGAGACGAACTTCTGTTGCTGTTTGCAAGGCTAGGAAAGAGCAGTCCCGAGTCTTGCTGTTTATCTGCAATGACTGCCAGGGCAAGTGAGGACCAGCAAGACAATTCCTGCCTAGCACCTTCCTTGGAGGAGAGAGAGTGCAACGTTTCATTTTAGCATTTTGGCGCTCACGAGGGAGACGAAATTCTTTGGCTGTTTGCAAGGGTAGGTAAGAGCAGAGCCCCAGTCTTGCTGTTTATCTGCAATGACTGCCAGGGCAAGTGAGGACCAGCAAGACAATTCCTGCCTAGCACCTTCCTTGGAGGAGAGAGAGTGCAACGTTTCATTTTAGCATTTTGGCGCTCACGAGGGAGACGAAATTTTTGGCTGTTTGCAAGGGTAGGAAAGAGCAGAGCCCCAGTCTTGCTGTTTATCTGCAATGACTGCCAGGGCAAGTGAGGACCAGCAAGACAATTCCTGCCTAGCACCTTCCTTGGAGGAGAGAGAGTGCAACGTTTCATTTTAGCATTTTGGCGCTCACGAGGGAGACAAACTTCTTTGCCTGTTTGCAAGGGTAGGAAAGAGCAGAGCCCCAGTCTTGCTGTTTATCTGCAATGACTGCCAGGGCAAGTGAGGACCAGCAAGACAATTCCTGCCTAGCACCTTCCTTGGAGGAGAGAGAGTGCAACGTTTCATTTTAGCATTTTGGCGCTCACGAGGGAGACAAACTGCTTTGGCTGTTTGCAAGGCTAGGAAAGAGCAGAGCCTGAGTCTTGCTGTTTATCTGCAATGACTGCCAGGGCAAGTGAGGACCAGCAAGACAATTCCTGCCTAGCACCTTCCTTGGAGGAGAGAGAGTGCAACGTTTCATTTTAGCATTTTGGCGCTCACGAGGGAGACAAACTGCTTTGCCTGTTTGCACGGCTAGGAAAGAGCAGAGCCCCAGTCTTGCTGTTTATCTGCAATGACTGCCAGGGCAAGTGAGGACCAGCAAGACAATTCCTGCCTAGCACCTTCCTTGGAGGAGAGAGAGTGCAACGTTTCATTTTAGCATTTTGGCGCTCACGAGGGAGACGAACTTCTGTTGCTGTTTGCAAGGCTAGGAAAGAGCAGAGCCCCAGTCTTGCTGTTTATCTGCAATGACTGCCAGGGCAAGTGAGGACCAGCAAGACAATTCCTGCCTAGCACCTTCCTTGGAGGAGAGAGAGTGCAACGTTTCATTTTAGCATTTTGGCGCTCACGAGGGAGACGAAATTTTTGGCTGTTTGCAAGGGTAGGAAAGAGCAGAGCCCCAGTCTTGCTGTTTATCTGCAATGACCGCCAGGGCAAGTGAGGACCAGCAAGACAATTCCTGCCTAGCACCTTCCTTCGAGGAGAGAGAGTGCAACGTTTCATTTTAGCATTTTGGCGCTCACGAGGGAGACAAACTTCTTTGCCTGTTTGCAAGGGTAGGAAAGAGCAGAGCCCCAGTCTTGCTGTTTATCTGCAATGACTGCCAGGGCAAGTGAGGACCAGCAAGACAATTCCTGCCTAGCACCTTCCTTGGAGGAGAGAGAGTGCAACGTTTCATTTTAGCATTTTGGCGCTCACGAGGGAGACGAAATTCTTTGGCTGTTTGCAAGGCTAGGAAAGAGCAGAGCCAGAGTCTTGCTGTTTATCTGCAATGACTGCCAGGGCAAGTGAGGACCAGCAAGACAATTCCTGCCTAGCACCTTCCTTGGAGGAGAGAGAGTGCAACGTTTCATTTTAGCATTTTGGCGCTCACGAGGGAGACAAACTGCTTTGCCTGTTTGCAAGGCTAGGAAAGAGCAGAGCCCCAGTCTTGCTGTTTATCTGCAATGACTGCCAGGGCAAGTGAGGACCAGCAAGACAATTCCTGCCTAGCACCTTCCTTGGAGGAGAGAGAGTGCAACGTTTCATTTTAGCATTTTGGCGCTCACGAGGGAGACAAACTTCTTTGCCTGTTTGCAAGGGTAGGAAAGAACAGAGCCCCACTCTTGCTGTTTATCTGCAATGACTGCCAGGGCAAGTGAGGACCAGCAAGACAATTCCTGCCTAGCACCTTCCTTGGAGGAGAGAGAGTGCAACGTTTCATTTTAGCATTTTGGCGCTCACGAGGGAGACGAAATTCTTTGGCTGTTTGCAAGGGTAGGAAAGAGCAGAGCCCCAGTCTTGCTGTTTATCTGCAATGACTGCCAGGGCAAGTGAGGACCAGCAAGACAATTCCTGCCTAGCACCTTCCTTGGAGGAGAGAGAGTGCAACGTTTCATTTTAGCATTTTGGCGCTCACAAGGGAGACGAACTGCTTTGGCTGTTTGCAAGGCTAGGAAAGAGCAGAGCCCCAGTCTTGCTGTTTATCTGCAATGACTGCCAGGGCAAGTGAGGACCAGCAAGACAATTCCTGCCTAGCACCTTCCTTGGAGGAGAGAGAGTGCAACGTTTCATTTTAGCATTTTGGCGCTCACGAGGGAGACGAACTTCTGTTGCTGTTTGCAAGGCTAGGAAAGAGCAGAGCCCCAGTCTTGCTGTTTATCTGCAATGACTGCCAGGGCAAGTGAGGACCAGCAAGACAATTCCTGCCTAGCACCTTCCTTGGAGGAGAGAGAGTGCAACGTTTCATTTTAGCATTTTGGCGCTCACGAGGGAAACGACATTCTTTGGCTGTTTGCAAGGGTAGGAAAGAGCAGAGCCCCAGTCTTGCTGTTTATCTGCAATGACTGCCAGGGCAAGTGAGGACCAGCAAGACAATTCCTGCCTAGCACCTTCCTTTGAGGAGAGAGAGTGCAACGTTTCATTTTAGCATTTTGGCGCTCACGAGGGAGACAAACTGCTTTGCCTGTTTGCAAGGCTAGGAAAGAGCAGAGCCCCAGTCTTGCTGTTTATCTGCAATGACTGCCAGGGCAAGTGAGGACCAGCAAGACAATTCCTGCCTAGCACCTTCCTTAGAGGAGAGAGAGTGCAACGTTTCATTTTAGCATTTTGGCGCTCACGAGGGAGACAAACTTCTTTGCCTGTTTGCAAGGGTAGGAAAGAACAGAGCCCCACTCTTGCTGTTTATCTGCAATGACTGCCAGGGCAAGTGAGGACCAGCAAGACAATTCCTGCCTAGCACCTTCCTTGGAGGAGAGAGAGTGCAACGTTTCATTTTAGCATTTTGGCGCTCACGAGGGAGACGAAATTCTTTGGCTGTTTGCAAGGGTAGGAAAGAGCAGAGCCCCAGTCTTGCTGTTTATCTGCAATGACTGCCAGGGCAAGTGAGGACCAGCAAGACAATTCCTGCCTAGCACCTTCCTTGGAGGAGAGAGAGTGCAACGTTTCATTTTAGCATTTTGGCGCTCACAAGGGAGACGAACTGCTTTGGCTGTTTGCAAGGCTAGGAAAGAGCAGAGCCCCAGTCTTGCTGTTTATCTGCAATGACTGCCAGGGCAAGTGAGGGCCAGCAAGACAATTCCTGCCTAGCACCTTCCTTGGAGGAGAGAGAGTGCAACGTTTCATTTTAGCATTTTGGCGCTCACGAGGGAGACGAACTTCTGTTGCTGTTTGCAAGGCTAGGAAAGAGCAGAGCCCCAGTCTTGCTGTTTATCTGCAATGACTGCCAGGGCAAGTGAGGACCAGCAAGACAATTCCTGCCTAGCACCTTCCTTGGAGGAGAGAGAGTGCAACGTTTCATTTTAGCATTTTGGCGCTCACGAGGGAGACGACATTCTTTGGCTGTTTGCAAGGGTAGGAAAGAGCAGAGCCCCAGTCTTGCTGTTTATCTGCAATGACTGCCAGGGCAAGTGAGGACCAGCAAGACAATTCCTGCCTAGCACCTTCCTTTGAGGAGAGAGAGTGCAACGTTTCATTTTAGCATTTTGGCGCTCACGAGGGAGACGAACTTCTGTTGCTGTTTGCAAGGCTAGGAAAGAGCAGAGCCCCAGTCTTGCTGTTTATCTGCAATGACTGCCAGGGCAAGTGAGGACCAGCAAGACAATTCCTGCCTAGCACCTTCCTTGGAGGAGAGAGAGTGCAACGTTTCATTTTAGCATTTTGGCGCTCACGAGGGAGACAAACTGCTTTGCCTGTTTGCAAGGCTAGGAAAGAGCAGAGCCCCAGTCTTGCTGTTTATCTGCAATGACTGCCAGGGCAAGTGAGGACCAGCAAGACAATTCCTGCCTAGCACCTTCCTTGGAGGAGAGAGAGTGCAACGTTTCATTTTAGCATTTTGGCGCTCAAAAGGGAGACGAAATTCTTTGGCTGTTTGCAAGGCTAGGAAAGAGCAGAGCCAGAGTCTTGCTGTTTATCTGCAATGACTGCCAGGGCAAGTGAGGACCAGCAAGACAATTCCTGCCTAGCACCTTCCTTGGAGGAGAGAGAGTGCAACGTTTCGTTTTAGCATTTTGGCGCTCACGAGGGAGACAAACTGCTTTGCCTGTTTGCAAGGATAGGAAAGAGCAGAGCCCCAGTCTTGCTGTTTATCTGCAATGACTGCCAGGGCAAGTGAGGACCAGCAAGACAATTCCTGCCTAGCACCTTCCTTGGAGGAGAGAGAGTGCAACGTTTCATTTTAGCATTTTGGCGCTCACGAGGGAGACAAACTTCTTTGCCTGTTTGCAAGGGTAGGAAAGAGCAGAGCCCCAGTCTTGCTGTTTATCTGCAATGACTGCCATGGCAAGTGAGGACCAGCAAGACAATTCCTGCCTAGCACCTTCCTTGGAGGAGAGAGAGTGCAACGTTTCATTTTAGCATTTTGGCGCTCACGAGGGAGACGAAATTCTTTGGCTGTTTGCAAGGCTAGGAAAGAGCAGAGCCCCAGTCTTGCTGTTTATCTGCAATGACTGCCAGGGCAAGTGAGGACCAGCAAGACAATTCCTGCCTAGCACCTTCCTTGGAGGAGAGAGAGTGCAACGTTTCATTTTAGCATTTTGGCGCTCACGAGGGAGACGAACTTCTGTTGCTGTTTGCAAGGCTAGGAAAGAGCAGAGCCCCAGTCTTGCTGTTTATCTGCAATGACTGCCAGGGCAAGTGAGGACCAGCAAGACAATTCCTGCCTAGCACCTTCCTTGGAGGAGAGAGAGTGCAACGTTTCATTTTAGCATTTTGGCGCTCACGAGGGAGACAAACTGCTTTGCCTGTTTGCACGGCTAGGAAAGAGCAGAGCCCCAGTCTTGCTGTTTATCTGCAATGACTGCCAGGGCAAGTGAGGACCAGCAAGACAATTCCTGCCTAGCACCTTCCTTGGAGGAGAGAGAGTGCAACGTTTCATTTTAGCATTTTGGCGCTCACAAGGGAGACGAACTGCTTTGGCTGTTTGCAAGGCTAGGAAAGAGCAGAGCCCCAGTCTTGCTGTTTATCTGCAATGACTGCCAGGGCAAGTGAGGACCAGCAAGACAATTCCTGCCTAGCACCTTCCTTGGAGGAGAGAGAGTGCAACGTTTCATTTTAGCATTTTGGCGCTCACGAGGGAGACGAACTTCTGTTGCTGTTTGCAAGGCTAGGAAAGAGCAGAGCCCCAGTCTTGCTGTTTATCTGCAATGACTGCCAGGGCAAGTGAGGACCAGCAAGACAATTCCTGCCTAGCACCTTCCTTGGAGGAGAGAGAGTGCAACGTTTCATTTTAGCATTTTGGCGCTCACGAGGGAGACGACATTCTTTGGCTGTTTGCAAGGGTAGGAAAGAGCAGAGCCCCAGTCTTGCTGTTTATCTGCAATGACTGCCAGGGCAAGTGAGGACCAGCAAGACAATTCCTGCCTAGCACCTTCCTTTGAGGAGAGAGAGTGCAACGTTTCATTTTAGCATTTTGGCGCTCACGAGGGAGACGAACTTCTGTTGCTGTTTGCAAGGCTAGGAAAGAGCAGAGCCCCAGTCTTGCTGTTTATCTGCAATGACTGCCAGGGCAAGTGAGGACCAGCAAGACAATTCCTGCCTAGCACCTTCCTTGGAGGAGAGAGAGTGCAACGTTTCATTTTAGCATTTTGGCGCTCACGAGGGAGACGAACTTCTGTTGCTGTTTGCAAGGCTAGGAAAGAGCAGAGCCCGAGTCTTGCTGTTTATCTGCAATGACTGCCAGGGCAAGTGAGGACCAGCAAGACAATTCCTGCCTAGCACCTTCCTTGGAGGAGAGAGAGTGCAACGTTTCATTTTAGCATTTTGGCGCTCAAAAGGGAGACGAAATTCTTTGGCTGTTTGCAAGGCTAGGAAAGAGCAGAGCCAGAGTCTTGCTGTTTATCTGCAATGACTGCCAGGGCAAGTGAGGACCAGCAAGACAATTCCTGCCTAGCACCTTCCTTGGAGGAGAGAGAGTGCAACGTTTCGTTTTAGCATTTTGGCGCTCACGAGGGAGACAAACTGCTTTGCCTGTTTGCAAGGATAGGAAAGAGCAGAGCCCCAGTCTTGCTGTTTATCTGCAATGACTGCCAGGGCAAGTGAGGACCAGCAAGACAATTCCTGCCTAGCACCTTCCTTGGAGGAGAGAGAGTGCAACGTTTCATTTTAGCATTTTGGCGCTCACGAGGGAGACAAACTTCTTTGCCTGTTTGCAACGGTAGGAAAGAGCAGAGCCCCAGTCTTGCTGTTTATCTGCAATGACTGCCATGGCAAGTGAGGACCAGCAAGACAATTCCTGCCTAGCACCTTCCTTGGAGGAGAGAGAGTGCAACATTTCATTTTAGCATTTTGGCGCTCACGAGGGAGACGAAATTCTTTGGCTGTTTGCAAGGCTAGGAAAGAGCAGAGCCCCAGTCTTGCTGTTTATCTGCAATGACTGCCAGGGCAAGTGAGGACCAGTAAGACAATTCCTGCCTAGCACCTTCCTTGGAGGAGAGAGAGTGCAATGTTTCATTTTAGCATTTTGGCGCTCACGAGGGAGACGAACTTCTGTTGCTGTTTGCAAGGCTAGGAAAGAGCAGAGCCCGAGTCTTGCTGTTTATCTGCAATGACTGCCAGGGCAAGTGAGCACCAGCAAGACAATTCCTGCCTAGCACCTTCCTTGGAGGAGAGAGAGTGCAACGTTTCATTTTAGCATTTTGGCGCTCACGAGGGAGACAAACTGCTTTGCCTGTTTGCACGGCTAGGAAAGAGCAGAGCCCCAGTCTTGCTGTTTATCTGCCATGACTGCCAGGGCAAGTGAGGACCAGCAAGACAATTCCTGCCTAGCACCTTCCTTGGAGGAGAGAGAGTGCAACGTTTCATTTTAGCATTTTGGCGCTCACAAGGGAGACGAACTGCTTTGGCTGTTTGCAAGGCTAGGAAAGAGCAGAGCCCCAGTCTTGCTGTTTATCTGCAATGACTGCCAGGGCAAGTGAGGACCAGCAAGACAATTCCTGCCTAGCACCTTCCTTGGAGGAGAGAGAGTGCAACGTTTCATTTTAGCATTTTGGCGCTCACGAGGGAGACGAACTTCTGTTGCTGTTTGCAAGGGTAGGAAAGAGCAGAGCCCCAGTCTTGCTGTTTATCTGCAATGACTGCCAGGGCAAGTGAGGACCAGCAAGACAATTCCTGCCTAGCACCTTCCTTGGAGGAGAGAGAGTGCAACGTTTCATTTTAGCATTTTGGCGCTCACGAGGGAGACGACATTCTTTGGCTGTTTGCAAGGGTAGGAAAGAGCAGAGCCCCAGTCTTGCTGTTTATCTGCAATGACTGCCAGGGCAAGTGAGGACCAGCAAGACAATTCCTGCCTAGCACCTTCCTTTGAGGAGAGAGAGTGCAACGTTTCATTTTAGCATTTTGGCGCTCACGAGGGAGACGAACTTCTGTTGCTGTTTGCAAGGCTAGGAAAGAGCAGAGCCCCAGTCTTGCTGTTTATCTGCAATGACTGCCAGGGCAAGTGAGGACCAGCAAGACAATTCCTGCCTAGCACCTTCCTTGGAGGAGAGAGAGTGCAACGTTTCATTTTAGCATTTTGGCGCTCACGAGGGAGACGAACTTCTGTTGCTGTTTGCAAGGCTAGGAAAGAGCAGAGCCCGAGTCTTGCTGTTTATCTGCAATGACTGCCAGGGCAAGTGAGGACCAGCAAGACAATTCCTGCCTAGCACCTTCCTTGGAGGAGAGAGAGTGCAACGTTTCATTTTAGCATTTTGGCGCTCACGAGGGAGACAAACTTCTTTGCCTGTTTGCAACGGTAGGAAAGAGCAGAGCCCCAGTCTTGCTGTTTATCTGCAATGACTGCCATGGCAAGTGAGGACCAGCAAGACAATTCCTGCCTAGCACCTTCCTTGGAGGAGAGAGAGTGCAACGTTTCATTTTAGCATTTTGGCGCTCACGAGGGAGACGAAATTCTTTGGCTGTTTGCAAGGCTAGGAAAGAGCAGAGCCCCAGTCTTGCTGTTTATCTGCAATGACTGCCAGGGCAAGTGAGGACCAGTAAGACAATTCCTGCCTAGCACCTTCCTTGGAGGAGAGAGAGTGCAACGTTTCATTTTAGCATTTTGGCGCTCACGAGGGAGACGAACTTCTGTTGCTGTTTGCAAGGCTAGGAAAGAGCAGAGCCCGAGTCTTGCTGTTTATCTGAAATGACTGCCAGGGCAAGTGAGGACCAGCAAGACAATTCCTGCCTAGCACCTTCCTTGGAGGAGAGAGAGTGCAACGTTTCATTTTAGCATTTAGGCGCTCACGAGGGAGACAAACTGCTTTGCCTGTTTGCACGGCTAGGAAAGAGCAGAGCCCCAGTCTTGCTGTTTATCTGCAATGACTGCCAGGGCAAGTGAGGACCAGCAAGACAATTCCTGCCTAGCACCTTCCTTGGAGGAGAGAGAGTGCAACGTTTCATTTTAGCATTTCGGCGCTCACGAGGGAGACAAACTGCTTTGGCTGTTTGCAAGGCTAGGAAAGAGCAGAGCCCCAGTCTTGCTGTTTATCTGCAATGACTGCCAGGGCAAGTGAGGACCAGCAAGACAATTCCTGCCTAGCACCTTCCTTGGAGGAGAGAGAGTGCAACGTTTCATTTTAGCATTTTGGGGTTCACGAGGGAGACGAAATTCTTTGGCTGTTTGCAAGGGTAGGAAAGAGCAGAGCCCCAGTCTTGCTGTTTATCTGCAATGACTGCCAGGGCAAGTGAGGACCAGCAAGACAATTCCTGCCTAGCACCTTCCTTGGAGGAGAGAGAGTGCAACGTTTCATTTTAGCATTTTGGCGCTCACGAGGGAGACAAACTGCTTTGCCTGTTTGCACGGCTAGGAAAGAGCAGAGCCCCGGTCTTGCTGTTTATCTGCAATGACTGCCAGGGCAAGTGAGGACCAGCAAGACAATTCCTGCCTAGCACCTTCCTTGGAGGAGAGAGAGTGCAACGTTTCATTTTAGCATTTTGGCGCTCACAAGGGAGACGAACTGCTTTGGCTGTTTGCAAGGCTAGGAAAGAGCAGAGCCCCAGTCTTGCTGTTTATCTGCAATGACTGCCAGGGCAAGTGAGGACCAGCAAGACAATTCCTGCCTAGCACCTTCCTTGGAGGAGAGAGAGTGCAACGTTTCATTTTAGCATTTTGGCGCTCACGAGGGAGACGAACTTCTGTTGCTGTTTGCAAGGCTAGGAAAGAGCAGAGCCCCAGTCTTGCTGTTTATCTGCAATGACTGCCAGGGCAAGTGAGCACCAGCAAGACAATTCCTGCCTAGCACCTTCCTTGGAGGAGAGAGAGTGCAACGTTTCATTTTAGCATTTTGGCGCTCACGAGGGAGACGAACTTCTGTTGCTGTTTGCAAGGCTAGGAAAGAGCAGAGCCCCAGTCTTGCTGTTTATCTGCAATGACTGCCAGGGCAAGTGAGCACCAGCAAGACAATTCCTGCCTAGCACCTTCCTTGGAGGAGAGAGAGTGCAACGTTTCATTTTAGCATTTTGGCGCTCACGAGGGAGACGAAATTCTTTGGCTGTTTGCAAGGCTAGGAAAGAGCAGAGCCCGAGTCTTCCTGTTTATCTGCAATGACTGCCAGGGCAAGTGAGGACCAGCAAGACAATTCCTGCCTAGCACCTTCCTTGGAGGAGAGAGAGTGCAACGTTTCATTTTAGCATTTTGGCGCTCACGAGGGAGAGGAACTTCTGTTGCTGTTTGCAAGGCTAGGAAAGAGCAGAGCCCGAGTCTTGCTGTTTATCTGCAATGACTGCCAGGGCAAGTGAGCACCAGCAATACAATTCCTGCCTAGCACCTTCCTTGGAGGAGAGAGAGTGCAACGTTTCATTTTAGCATTTTGGCGCTCACGAGGGAGACAAACTGCTTTGCCTGTTTGCACGGCTAGGAAAGAGCAGAGCCCCAGTCTTGCTGTTTATCTGCAATGACTGCCAGGGCAAGTGAGGACCAGCAAGACAATTCCTGCCTAGCACCTTCCTTGGAGGAGAGAGAGTGCAACGTTTCATTTTAGCATTTTGGCGCTCACGAGGGAGACGAACTTCTGTTGCTGTTTGCAAGGCTAGGAAAGAGCAGAGCCCCAGTCTTGCTGTTTATCTGCAATGACTGCCAGAGCAAGTGAGGACCAGCAAGACAATTCCTGCCTAGCACCTTCCTTGGAGGAGAGAGAGTGCAACGTTTCATTTTAGCATTTTGGCGCTCACGAGGGAGACAAACTGCTTTGCCTGTTTGCACGGCTAGGAAAGAGCAGAGCCCCAGTCTTGCTGTTTATCTGCAATGACTGCCAGGGCAAGTGAGGACCAGCAAGACAATTCCTGCCTAGCACCTTCCTTCGAGGAGAGAGAGTGCAACGTTTCATTTTAGCATTTTGGCGCTCACGGGAGAGACAAACTTCTTTGCCTGTTGGCAAGTGTAGGAAAGAGCAGAGCCCCAGTCTTGCTGTTTATCTGCAATGACTGCCAGGGCAAGTGAGGACCAGCAAGACAATTCCTGCCTAGCACCTTCCTTGGAGGAGAGAGAGTGCAACGTTTCATTTTAGCATTTTGGCGCTCACGAGGGAGACAAAATTCTTTGGCTGTTTGCAAGGGTAGGTAAGAGCAGAGCCAGAGTCTTGCTGTTTATCTGCAATGACTGCCAGGGCAAGTGAGGACCAGCAAGACAATTCCTGCCTAGCACCTTCCTTGGAGGAGAGAGAGTGCAACGTTTCATTTTAGCATTTTGGCGCTCACGAGGGAGACAAACTTCTTTGCCTGTTTGCAAGGGTAGGAAAGAACAGAGCCCCAGTCTTGCTGTTTATCTGCAATGACTGCCAGGGCAAGTGAGGACCAGCAAGACAATTCCTGCCTAGCACCTTCCTTGGAGGAGAGAGAGTGCAACTTTTCATTTTAGCACTTTGGCGCTCACGAGGGAGACGAACTTCTGTTGCTGTTTGCAAGGCTAGGAAAGAGCAGAGCCCCAGTCTTGCTGTTTATCTGCAATGACTGCCAGGGCAAGTGAGCACCAGCAAGACAATTCCTGCCTAGCACCTTCCTTGGAGGAGAGAGAGTGCAACGTTTCATTTTAGCATTTTGGCGCTCACGAGGGAGACGAAATTCTTTGGCTGTTTGCAAGGCTAGGAAAGAGCAGAGCCCGAGTCTTGCTGTTTATCTGCAATGACTGCCAGGGCAAGTGAGGACCAGCAAGACAATTCCTGCCTAGCACCTTCCTTGGAGGAGAGAGAGTGCAACGTTTCATTTTAGCATTTTGGCGCTCACGAGGGAGACAAACTGCTTTGCCTGTTTGCACGGCTAGGAAAGAGCAGAGCCCCAGTCTTGCTGTTTATCTGCAATGACTGCCAGGGCAAGTGAGGACCAGCAAGACAATTCCTGCCTAGCACCTTCCTTGGAGGAGAGAGAGTGCAACGTTTCATTTTAGCATTTCGGCGCTCACGAGGGAGACAAACTGCTTTGGCTGTTTGCAAGGCTAGGAAAGAGCAGAGCCCCAGTCTTGCTGTTTATCTGCAATGACTGCCAGGGCAAGTGAGGACCAGCAAGACAATTCCTGCCTAGCACCTTCCTTGGAGGAGAGAGAGTGCAACGTTTCATTTTAGCATTTTGGGGCTCACGAGGGAGACGAAATTCTTTGGCTGTTTGCAAGGGTAGGAAAGAGCAGAGCCCCAGTCTTGCTGTGCATCTGCAATGACTGCCAGGGCAAGTGAGGACCAGCAAGACAATTCCTGCCTAGCACCTTCCTTGGAGGAGAGAGAGTGCAACGTTTCATTTTAGCATTTTGGCGCTCACGAGGGAGACAAACTGCTTTGCCTGTTTGCACGGCTAGGAAAGAGCAGAGCCCCGGTCTTGCTGTTTATCTGCAATGACTGCCAGGGCAAGTGAGGACCAGCAAGACAATTCCTGCCTAGCACCTTCCTTGGAGGAGAGAGAGTGCAACGTTTCATTTTAGCATTTTGGCGCTCACAAGGGAGACGAACTGCTTTGGCTGTTTGCAAGGCTAGGAAAGAGCAGAGCCCCAGTCTTGCTGTTTATCTGCAATGACTGCCAGGGCAAGTGAGGACCAGCAAGACAATTCCTGCCTAGCACCTTCCTTGGAGGAGAGAGAGTGCAACGTTTCATTTTAGCATTTTGGCGCTCACGAGGGAGACGAACTTCTGTTGCTGTTTGCAAGGCTAGGAAAGAGCAGAGCCCCAGTCTTGCTGTTTATCTGCAATGACTGCCAGGGCAAGTGAGGACCAGCAAGACAATTCCTGCCTAGCACCTTCCTTGGAGGAGAGAGAGTGCAACGTTTCATTTTAGCATTTTGGCGCTCACGAGGGAGACGAAATTCTTTGGCTGTTTGCAAGGGTAGGAAAGAGCAGAGCCCCAGTCTTGCTGTTTATCTGCAATGACTGCCAGAGCAAGTGAGGACCAGCAAGACAATTCCTGCCTAGCACCTTCCTTGGAGGAGAGAGAGTGCAACGTTTCATTTTAGCATTTTGGCGCTCACGAGGGAGACGAACTTCTGTTGCTGTTTGCAAGGCTAGGAAAGAGCAGAGCCCCAGTCTTGCTGTTTATCTGCAATGACTGCCAGGGCAAGTGAGGACCAGCAAGACAATTCCTGCCTAGCACCTTCCTTGGAGGAGAGAGAGTGCAACGTTTCATTTTAGCATTTTGGCGCTCACGAGGGAGACGAAATTCTTTGGCTGTATGCAAGGGTAGGAAAGAGCAGAGCCCCAGTCTTGCTGTTTATCTGCAATGACTGCCAGGGCAAGTGAGGACCAGCAAGACAATTCCTGCCTAGCACCTTCCTTGGACGAGAGAGAGTGCAACGTTTCATTTTAGCATTTTGGCGCTCACGAGGGAGACGAAATTCTTTGGCTGTTTGCAAGGGTAGGAAAGAGCAGAGCCCCAGTCTTGCTGTTTATCTGCAATGACTGCCAGGGCAAGTGAGGACCAGCAAGACAATTCCTGCCTAGCACCTTCCTTGGAGGAGAGAGATTGCAACGTTTCATTTTAGCATTTTGGCGCTCACGAGGGAGACGAACTTCTGTTGCTGTTTGCAAGGCTAGGAAAGAGCAGAGCCCGAGTCTTGCTGTTTATCTGCAATGACTGCCAGAGCAAGTGAGCACCAGCAAGACAATTCCTGCCTAGCACCTTCCTTGGAGGAGAGAGAGTGCAACGTTTCATTTTAGCATTTTGGCGTTCACGAGGGGGAAGAACTGCTTTGGCTGTTTCCAAGGCTAGGAAAGAGCAGAGCCCCAGTGTTGCTGTTTACCTGCAGTGACTGCCAGGGCAAGTGAGGACCAGCAAGACAATTCCTGCCTAGCACCTTCCTTGGAGAAGAGAGAGTGCAACGTTTCATTTTGATTTCTGGAGTGCGAGAGTGAGAAAAAACAGAGTGCCTGTTTTCAAGGCTAGGAAAGAGCAGAGCCCCAGTCTTGCTGTTCATCTGCAATGACTGCCAGGGCAAGTGAGGACCAGCAAGACAATTCCTGCCTAGCACCTTCCTTGGAGGAGAGAGAGTGCAACGTTTCATTTTAGCATTTTGGCGCTCACGAGGGAGACGAACTTCTGTTGCTGTTTGCAAGGCTAGGAAAGAGCAGAGCCTCAGTCTTGCTGTTTATCTGCAATGACTGCCAGGGCAAGTGAGGACCAGCAAGACAATTCCTGCCTAGCACCTTCCTTGGAGGAGAGAGAGTGCAACGTTTCATTTTAGCATTTTGGCGCTCACGAGGGAGACGAAATTCTTTGGCTGTTTGCAAGGGTAGGAAAGAGCAGAGCCCCAGTCTTGCTGTTTATCTGCAATGACTGCCAGAGCAAGTGAGGACCAGCAAGACAATTCCTCCCTAGCACCTTCCTTGGAGGAGAGAGAGTGCAACGTTTCATTTTAGCATTTTGGCGTTCACGAGGGAGACGAACTTCTGTTGCTGTTTGCAAGGCTAGGAAAGAGCAGAGCCCCAGTCTTGCTGTTTATCTGCAATGACTGCCAGGGCAAGTGAGGACCAGCAAGACAATTCCTGCCTAGCACCTTCCTTGGAGGAGAGAGAGTGCAACGTTTCATTTTAGCATTTTGGCGCTCACGAGGGAGACGAAATTCTTTGGCTGTATGCAAGGGTAGGAAAGAGCAGAGCCCCAGTCTTGCTGTTTATCTGCAATGACTGCCAGGGCAAGTGAGGACCAGCAAGACAATTCCTGCCTAGCACCTTCCTTGGACGAGAGAGAGTGCAACGTTTCATTTTAGCATTTTGGCGCTCACGAGGGAGACGAAATTCTTTGGCTGTTTGCAAGGGTAGGAAAGAGCAGAGCCCCAGTCTTGCTGTTTATCTGCAATGACTGCCAGGGCAAGTGAGGACCAGCAAGACAATTCCTGCCTAGCACCTTCCTTGGAGGAGAGAGATTGCAACGTTTCATTTTAGCATTTTGGCGCTCACGAGGGAGACGAACTTCTGTTGCTGTTTGCAAGGCTAGGAAAGAGCAGAGCCCGAGTCTTGCTGTTTATCTGCAATGACTGCCAGAGCAAGTGAGCACCAGCAAGACAATTCCTGCCTAGCACCTTCCTTGGAGGAGAGAGAGTGCAACGTTTCATTTTAGCATTTTGGCGTTCACGAGGGGGAAGAACTGCTTTGGCTGTTTCCAAGGCTAGGAAAGAGCAGAGCCCCAGTGTTGCTGTTTACCTGCAGTGACTGCCAGGGCAAGTGAGGACCCGCAAGACAATTCCTGCCTAGCACCTTCCTTGGAGAAGAGAGAGTGCAACGTTTCATTTTGATTTCTGGAGTGCGAGAGTGAGAAAAAACAGAGTGCCTGTTTGCAAGGCTAGGAAAGAGCAGAGCCCCAGTCTTGCTGTTCATCTGCAATGACTGCCAGGGCAAGTGAGGACCAGCAAGACAATTCCTGCCTAGCACCTTCCTTGGAGGAGAGAGAGTGCAACGTTTCATTTTAGCATTTTGGCGCTCACGAGGGAGACGAACTTCTGTTGCTGTTTGCAAGGCTAGGAAAGAGCAGAGCCTCAGTCTTGCTGTTTATCTGCAATGACTGCCAGGGCAAGTGAGGACCAGCAAGACAATTCCTGCCTAGCACCTTCCTTGGAGGAGAGAGAGTGCAACGTTTCATTTTAGCATTTTGGCGCTCACGAGGGAGACGAAATTCTTTGGCTGTTTGCAAGGGTAGGAAAGAGCAGAGCCCCAGTCTTGCTGTTTATCTGCAATGACTGCCAGAGCAAGTGAGGACCAGCAAGACAATTCCTCCCTAGCACCTTCCTTGGAGGAGAGAGAGTGCAACGTTTCATTTTAGCATTTTGGCGCTCACGAGGGAGACGAACTTCTGTTGCTGTTTGCAAGGCTAGGAAAGAGCAGAGCCCCAGTCTTGCTGTTTATCTGCAATGACTGCCAGGGCAAGTGAGGACCAGCAAGACAATTCCTGCCTAGCACCTTCCTTGGAGGAGAGAGAGTGCAACGTTTCATTTTAGCATTTTGGCGCTCACGAGGGAGACGAAATTCTTTGGCTGTTTGCAAGGGTAGGAAAGAGCAGAGCCCCAGTCTTGCTGTTTATCTGCAATGACTGCCAGGGCAAGTGAGGACCAGCAAGACAATTCCTGCCTAGCACCTTCCTTGGAGGAGAGAGAGTGCAACGTTTCATTTTAGCATTTTGGCGCTCACGAGGGAGACGAAATTCTTTGGCTGTTTGCAAGGGTAGGAAAGAGCAGAGCCCCAGTCTTGCTGTTTATCTGCAATGACTGCCAGGGCAAGTGAGGACCAGCAAGACAATTCCTGCCTAGCACCTTCCTTGGAGGAGAGAGAGTGCAACGTTTCATTTTAGCATTTTGGCGCTCACGAGGGAGACGAACTTCTGTTGCTGTTTGCAAGGCTAGGAAAGAGCAGAGCCCCAGTCTTGCTGTTTATCTGCAATGACTGCCAGGGCAAGTGAGCACCAGCAAGACAATTCCTGCCTAGCACCTTCCTTGGAGGAGAGAGAGTGCAACGTTTCATTTTAGCATTTTGGCGTTCACGAGGGGGAAGAACTGCTTTGGCTGTTTGCAAGGCTAGGAAAGAGCAGAGCCCCAGTGTTGCTGTTTACCTGCAGTGACTGCCAGGGCAAGTGAGGACCAGCAAGACAATTCCTGCCTAGCACCTTCCTTGGAGAAGAGAGAGTGCAACGTTTCATTTTGATTTCTGGAGTGCGAGAGTGAGAAAAAACAGAGTGCCTGTTTGCAAGGCTAGGAAAGAGCAGAGCCCCAGTCTTGCTGTTCATCTGCAATGACTGCCATGGCAAGTGAGGACCAGCAAGACAATTCCTGCCTAGCACCTTCCTTGGAGGAGAGAGAGTGCAACGTTTCATTTTAGCATTTTGGCGCTACCGAGGGAGACAAACTGCATTGGCTTTTTGCAAGGCTAGGAAAGAGCAGAGCCCCAGTCTTGCTGTTTATCTGCAGTGACTGCCAGGGCACGTGAGGGCCAGCAAGACAATTCCTGCCTAGCACCTTCCTTGGAGGACAGAGAGCGCAACGTTTCATTTTGCTTTTTGGAGTGAAAGAGTGAGAAAAAGCAGAGTGCCTGTTTGCAAGGCTAGGAAAGAGCAGAGCCCCAGTCTTGCTGTTTATCTGCAATGACTGCCAGGGCAAGTGAGGACCAGCAAGACAATTCCTGCCTAGCACCTTCCTTGGAGGAGAGAGAGTGCAACGTTTAATTTTAGCACTTTGGCACTCACGAGGGAGACGAACTGCATTGGCTGTTTGCAAGGCTAGGAAAGAGCTTGCTGTTTATCTGCAATGACTGCCAGGGCAAGTGAGGGCCAGCAAGACAATTCCTGCCTAGCACCTTCCTTGGAGGAGAGAGAGTGCAACGTTTCATTTTAGCATTTTGGCGCTCACGAGGGAGACGAACTTCTGTTGCTGTTTGCAAGGCTAGGAAAGAGCAGAGCCCGAGTCTTGCTGTGTATCTGCAATGACTGCCAGGGCAAGTGAGGACCAGGAAGACAATTCCTGCCTAGCACCTTCCTTGGAGGAGAGAGAGTGCAACGTTTCATTTTAGCATTTTGGCGCTCACGAGGGAGACGAACTTCTGTTGCTGTTTGCAAGGCTAGGAAAGAGCAGAGCCCCAGTCTTGCTGTTTATCTGCAATGACTGCCAGGGCAAGTGAGCACCAGCAAGACAATTCCTGCCTAGCACCTTCCTTGGAGGAGAGAGAGTGCAACGTTTCATTTTAGCATTTTGGCGCTCACGAGGGAGACAAACTGCTTTGCCTGTTTGCACGGCTAGGAAAGAGCAGAGCCCCAGTCTTGCTGTTTATCTGCAATGACTGCCAGGGCAAGTGAGGACCAGCAAGACAATTCCTGCCTAGCACCTTCCTTGGAGGAGAGAGAGTGCAACGTTTCATTTTAGCATTTCGGCGCTCACGAGGGAGACAAACTGCTTTGGCTGTTTGCAAGGCTAGGAAAGAGCAGAGCCCCAGTCTTGCTGTTTATCTGCAATGACTGCCAGGGCAAGTGAGGACCAGCAAGACAATTCCTGCCTAGCACCTTCCTTGGAGGAGAGAGAGTGCAACGTTTCATTTTAGCATTTTGGCGCTCACGAGGGAGACAAACTGCTTTGCCTGTTTGCACGGCTAGGAAAGAGCAGAGCCCCGGTCTTGCTGTTTATCTGCAATGACTGCCAGGGCAAGTGAGGACCAGCAAGACAATTCCTGCCTAGCACCTTCCTTGGAGGAGAGAGAGTGCAACGTTTCATTTTAGCATTTTGGCGCTCACAAGGGAGACGTACTGCTTTGGCTGTTTGCAAGGCTAGGAAAGAGCAGAGCCCCAGTCTTGCTGTTTATCTGCAATGACTGCCAGGGCAAGTGAGGACCAGCAAGACAATTCCTGCCTAGCACCTTCCTTGGAGGAGAGAGAGTGCAACGTTTCATTTTAGCATTTTGGCGCTCACGAGGGAGACGAACTTCTGTTGCTGTTTGCAAGGCTAGGAAAGAGCAGAGCCCCAGTCTTGCTGTTTATCTGCAATGACTGCCAGGGCAAGTGAGGACCAGCAAGACAATTCCTGCCTAGCACCTTCCTTGGAGGAGAGAGAGTGCAACGTTTCATTTTAGCATTTTGGCGCTCATGAGGGAGACGAAATTCTTTGGCTGTTTGCAAGGCTAGGAAAGAGCAGAGCCCCAGTCTTGCTGTTTATCTGCAATGACTGCCAGAGCAAGTGAGGACCAGCAAGACAATGCCTGCCTAGCACCTTCCTTGGAGGAGAGAGAGTGCAACGTTTCATTTTAGCATTTTGGCGCTCACGAGGGAGACGAACTTCTGTTGCTGTTTGCAAGGCTAGGAAAGAGCAGAGCCCCAGTCTTGCTGTTTATCTGCAATGACTGCCAGGGCAAGTGAGGACCAGCAAGACAATTCCTGCCTAGCACCTTCCTTGGAGGAGAGAGAGTGCAACGTTTCATTTTAGCATTTTGGCGCTCACGAGGGAGACGAAATTCTTTGGCTGTTTGCAAGGGTAGGAAAGAGCAGAGCCCCAGTCTTGCTGTTTATCTGCAATGACTGCCAGGGCAAGTGAGGATCAGCAAGACAATTCCTGCCTAGCACCTTCCTTGGACGAGAGAGAGTGCAACGTTTCATTTTAGCATTTTGGCGCTCACGAGGGGGAAGAACTGCTTTGGCTGTTTGCAAGGCTAGGAAAGAGCAGAGCCCCAGTGTTGCTGTTTACCTGCAGTGACTGCCAGGGCAAGTGAGGACCAGCAAGACAATTCCTGCCTAGCACCTTCCTTGGAGAAGAGAGAGTGCAACGTTTCATTTTGATTTCTGGAGTGCGAGAGTGAGAAAAAACAGAGTGCCTGTTTGCAAGGCTAGGAAAGAGCAGAGCCCCAGTCTTGCTGTTCATCTGCAATGACTGCCATGGCAAGTGAGGACCAGCAAGACAATTCCTGCCTAGCACCTTCCTTGGAGGAGAGAGAGTGCAACGTTTCATTTTAGCATTTTCGCGCTACCGAGGGAGACAAACTGCATTGGCTTTTTGCAAGGCTAGGAAAGAGCAGAGCCCCAGTCTTGCTGTTTATCTGCAGTGACTGCCAGGGCACGTGAGGGCCAGCAAGACAATTCCTGCCTAGCACCTTCCTTGGAGGACAGAGAGCGCAACGTTTCATTTTGCTTTTTGGAGTGAAAGAGTGAGAAAAAGCAGAGTGCCTGTTTGCAAGGCTAGGAAAGAGCAGAGCCCCAGTCTTGCTGTTCATCTGCAATGACTGCCAGGGCAAGTGAGGACCAGCAAGACAATTCCTGCCTAGCACCTTCCTTGGAGGAGAGAGAGTGCAACGTTTAATTTTAGCACTTTGGCACTCACGAGGGAGACGAACTGCATTGGCTGTTTGCAAGGCTAGGAAAGAGCTTGCTGTTTATCTGCAATGACTGCCAGGGCAAGTGAGGGCCAGCAAGACAATTCCTGCCTAGCACCTTCCTTGGAGGAGAGAGAGTGCAACGTTTCATTTTAGCATTTTGGCGCTCACGAGGGAGACGAACTTCTGTTGCTGTTTGCAAGGCTAGGAAAGAGCAGAGCCCGAGTCTTGCTGTGTATCTGCAATGACTGCCAGGGCAAGTGAGGACCAGCAAGACAATTCCTGCCTAGCACCTTCCTTGGAGGAGAGAGAGTGCAACGTTTCATTTTAGCATTTTGGCGCTCACGAGGGAGACAAACTGCTTTGCCTGTTTGCAAGGGTAGGAAAGAGCAGAGCCCCAGTCTTGCTGTTTATCTGCAATGACTGCCAGAGCAAGTGAGGACCAGCAAGACAATTCCTGCCTAGCACCTTCCTTGGAGGAGAGAGAGTGCAACGTTTCATTTTAGCATTTTGGCGCTCACGAGGGAGACGAACTTCTGTTGCTGTTTGCAAGGCTAGGAAAGAGCAGAGCCCCAGTCTTGCTGTTTATCTGCAATGACTGCCAGGGCAAGTGAGGACCAGCAAGACAATTCCTGCCTAGCACCTTCCTTGGAGGAGAGAGAGTGCAACGTTTCATTTTAGCATTTCGGCGCTCACGAGGGAGACAAACTGCTTTGGCTGTTTGCAAGGCTAGGAAAGAGCAGAGCCCCAGTCTTGCTGTTTATCTGCAATGACTGCCAGGGCAAGTGAGGACCAGCAAGACAATTCCTGCCTAGCACCTTCCTTGGAGGAGAGAGAGTGCAACGTTTCATTTTGATTTTTGGAGTGCGAGGTGAGGAACAGCAGAGTGCCTGTTTGCAAGGATAGGAAAGAGCAGAGCCCCAATCTTGCTCTTTATCTGCAATGACTGCCAGGGCAAGTGAGGACCAGCAAGACAATTCCTGCCTAGCACCTTCCTTGGAGGAGAGAGAGTGCAACGTTTCATTTTAGCATTTTGGCGTTCACGAGGGGGAAGAACTGCTTTGGCTGTTTGCAAGGCTAGGAAAGAGCAGAGCCCCAGTCTTGCTGTTTACCTGCAGTGACTGCCAGGGCAAGTGAGGACCAGCAAGACAATTCCTGCCTAGCACCTTCCTTGGAGGAGAGAGAGTGTAACGTTTCATTTTGATTTCTGGAGTGCGAGAGTGAGAAAAAACAGAGTGCCTGTTTGCAAGGCTAGGAAAGAGCAGAGCCCCAGTCTTGCTGTTCATCTGCAATGACTGCCAGGGCAAGTGAGGACCAGCAAGACAATTCCTGCCTAGCACCTTCCTTGGAGGAGAGAGAGTGCAACGTTTCATTTTAGCATTTTGGCGCTACCGAGGGAGACAAACTGCATTGGCTTTTTGCAAGGCTAGGAAAGAGCAGAGCACCAGTCTTGCTGTTCATCTGCAATGACTGCCAGGGCAAGTGAGGACCAGCAAGACAATTCCTGCCTAGCACCTTCCTTGGAGGAGAGAGAGTGCAACGTTTCATTTTGATTTCTGGAGTGCGAGAGTGAGAAAAAACAGAGTGCCTGTTTGCAAGGCTAGGAAAGAGCAGAGCCCCAGTCTTGCTGTTCATCTGCAATGACTGCCAGGGCAAGTGAGGACCAGCAAGACAATTCCTGCCTAGCACCTTCCTTGGAGGAGAGAGAGTGCAACGTTTCATTTTAGCATTTTGGCGCTCACGAGGGGGAAGAACTGCTTTGGCTGTTTGCAAGGCTAGGAAAGAGCAGAGCCCCAGTCTTGCTGTTTACCTGCAGTGACTGCCAGAGCAAGTGAGGACAAGCAAGACAATTCCTGACTACCACCTTCCTTGGAGGAGAGAGAGTGAAACGTTTCAGTTTAGCACTTTGGCGCTCACGAGGGAAACAAACTGCTTTGGCTGTTTGCAAGGCTAGGAAAGAGCAGAGCCCCAGTCTTGCTGTTTATCTGCAATGACTGCCAGGGCAAGTGAGGACCAGCAAGACAATTCCTGCCTAGCACCTTCCTTGGAGGAGAGAGAGTGCAACGTTTAATTTTAGCACTTTGGCACTCACGAAGGAGACGAACTGCATTGGCTGTTTGCCAGGCTAGGAAAGAGCTTGCTGTTTATCTGCAATGACTGCCAGGGCAAGTGAGGGCCAGCAAGACAATTCCTGCCTAGCACCTTCCTTGGAGGAGAGAGAGTGCAACGTTTCATTTTAGCATTTTGGCGCTCACGAGGGAGACAAACTGCTTTGCCTGTTTGCACGGCTAGGAAAGAGCAGAGCCCCAGTCTTGCTGTTTATCTGCAATGACTGCCAGGGCAAGTGAGGACCAGCAAGACAATTCCTGCCTAGCACCTTCCTTGGAGGAGAGAGAGTGCAACGTTTCATTTTAGCATTTCGGCGCTCACGAGGGAGACAAACTGCTTTGGCTGTTTGCAAGGCTAGGAAAGAGCAGAGCCCCAGTCTTGCTGTTTATCTGCAATGACTGCCAGGGCAAGTGAGGACCAGCAAGACAATTCCTGCCTAGCACCTTCCTTGGAGGAGAGAGAGTGCAACGTTTCATTTTAGCATTTTGGCGCTCACGAGGGAGACAAACTGCTTTGGCTGTTTGCAAGGCTAGGAAAGAGCAGAGCCCCGGTCTTGCTGTTTATCTGCAATGACTGCCAGGGCAAGTGAGGACCAGCAAGACAATTCCTGCCTAGCACCTTCCTTGGAGGAGAGAGAGTGCAACGTTTCATTTTAGCATTTTGGCGCTCACAAGGGAGACGTACTGCTTTGGCTGTTTGCAAGGCTAGGAAAGAGCAGAGCCCCAGTCTTGCTGTTTATCTGCAATGACTGCCAGGGCAAGTGAGGACCAGCAAGACAATTCCTGCCTAGCACCTTCCTTGGAGGAGAGAGAGTGCAACGTTTCATTTTAGCATTTTGGCGCTCACGAGGGAGACGAACTTCTGTTGCTGTTTGCAAGGCTAGGAAAGAGCAGAGCCCCAGTCTTGCTGTTTATCTGCAATGACTGCCAGGGCAAGTGAGGACCAGCAAGACAATTCCTGCCTAGCACCTTCCTTGGAGGAGAGAGAGTGCAACGTTTCATTTTAGCATTTTGGCGCTCATGAGGGAGACGAAATTCTTTGGCTGTTTGCAAGGCTAGGAAAGAGCAGAGCCCCAGTCTTGCTGTTTATCTGCAATGACTGCCAGAGCAAGTGAGGACCAGCAAGGCAATTCCTGCCTAGCACCTTCCTTGGAGGAGAGAGAGTGCAACGTTTCATTTTAGCATTTTGGCGCTCACGAGGGAGACGAACTTCTGTTGCTGTTTGCAAGGCTAGGAAAGAGCAGAGCCCCAGTCTTGCTGTTTATCTGCAATGACTGCCAGGGCAAGTGAGGACCAGCAAGACAATTCCTGCCTAGCACCTTCCTTGGAGGAGAGAGAGTGCAACGTTTCATTTTAGCATTTTGGCGCTCACGAGGGAGACGAAATTCTTTGGCTGTTTGCAAGGGTAGGAAAGAGCAGAGCCCCAGTCTTGCTGTTTATCTGCAATGACTGCCAGGGCAAGTGAGGACCAGCAAGACAATTCCTGCCTAGCACCTTCCTTGGACGAGAGAGAGTGCAACGTTTCATTTTAGCATTTTGGCGCTCACGAGGGGGAAGAACTGCTTTGGCTGTTTGCAAGGCTAGGAAAGAGCAGAGCCCCAGTGTTGCTGTTTACCTGCAGTGACTGCCAGGGCAAGTGAGGACCAGCAAGACAATTCCTGCCTAGCACCTTCCTTGGAGAAGAGAGAGTGCAACGTTTCATTTTGATTTCTGGAGTGCGAGAGTGAGAAAAAACAGAGTGCCTGTTTGCAAGGCTAGGAAAGAGCAGAGCCCCAGTCTTGCTGTTCATCTGCAATGACTGCCATGGCAAGTGAGGACCAGCAAGACAATTCCTGCCTAGCACCTTCCTTGGAGGAGAGAGAGTGCAACGTTTCATTTTAGCATTTTGGTGCTACCGAGGGAGACAAACTGCATTGGCTTTTTGCAAGGCTAGGAAAGAGCAGAGCCCCAGTCTTGCTGTTTATCTGCAGTGACTGCCAGGGCACGTGAGGGCCAGCAAGACAATTCCTGCCTAGCACCTTCCTTGGAGGACAGAGAGCGCAACGTTTCATTTTGCTTTTTGGAGTGAAAGAGTGAGAAAAAGCAGAGTGCCTGTTTGCAAGGCTAGGAAAGAGCAGAGCCCCAGTCTTGCTGTTCATCTGCAATGACTGCCAGGGCAAGTGAGGACCAGCAAGACAATTCCTGCCTAGCACCTTCCTTGGAGGAGAGAGAGTGCAACGTTTAATTTTAGCACTTTGGCACTCACGAGGGAGACGAACTGCATTGGCTGTTTGCAAGGCTAGGAAAGAGCTTGCTGTTTATCTGCAATGACTGCCAGGGCAAGTGAGGGCCAGCAAGACAATTCCTGCCTAGCACCTTCCTTGGAGGAGAGAGAGTGCAACGTTTCATTTTAGCATTTTGGCGCTCACGAGGGAGACGAACTTCTGTTGCTGTTTGCAAGGCTAGGAAAGAGCAGAGCCCGAGTCTTGCTGTGTATCTGCAATGACTGCCAGGGCAAGTGAGGACCAGCAAGACAATTCCTGCCTAGCACCTTCCTTGGAGGAGAGAGAGTGCAACGTTTCATTTTAGCATTTTGGCGCTCACGAGGGAGACAAACTGCTTTGCCTGTTTGCAAGGGTAGGAAAGAGCAGAGCCCCAGTCTTGCTGTTTATCTGCAATGACTGCCAGAGCAAGTGAGGACCAGCAAGACAATTCCTGCCTAGCACCTTCCTTGGAGGAGAGAGAGTGCAACGTTTCATTTTAGCATTTTGGCGCTCACGAGGGAGACGAACTTCTGTTGCTGTTTGCAAGGCTAGGAAAGAGCAGAGCCCCAGTCTTGCTGTTTATCTGCAATGACTGCCAGGGCAAGTGAGGACCAGCAAGACAATTCCTGCCTAGCACCTTCCTTGGAGGAGAGAGAGTGCAACGTTTCATTTTAGCATTTCGGCGCTCACGAGGGAGACAAACTGCTTTGGCTGTTTGCAAGGCTAGGAAAGAGCAGAGCCCCAGTCTTGCTGTTTATCTGCAATGACTGCCAGGGCAAGTGAGGACCAGCAAGACAATTCCTGCCTAGCACCTTCCTTGGAGGAGAGAGAGTGCAACGTTTCATTTTAGCATTTTGGCGCTCACGAGGGAGACGAAACTCTTTGGCTGTTTGCAAGGGTAGGAAAGAGCAGAGCCCCAGTCTTGCTGTTTATCTGCAATGACTGCCAGGGCAAGTGAGGACCACCAAGACAATTCCTGCCTAGCACCTTCCTTGGAGGAGAGAGAGTGCAACGTTTCATTTTAGCATTTTGGCGCTCACGAGGGAGACAAACTGCTTTGCCTGTTTGCAAGGCTAGGAAAGAGCAGAGCCCCAGTCTTGCTGTTTATCTGCAATGACTGCCAGGGCAAGTGAGGACCAGCAAGACAATTCCTGCCTAGCACCTTCCTTGGAGGAGAGAGAGTGCAACGTTTCATTTTAGCATTTTGGCGCTCACGAGGGAGACGAAATTCTTTGGCTGTTTGCAAGGGTAGGAAAGAGCAGAGCCCCAGTCTTGCTGTTTATCTGCAATGACTGCCAGGGCAAGTGAGGACCAGCAAGACAATTCCTGCCTAGCACCTTCCTTGGAGGAGAGAGATTGCAACGTTTCATTTTAGCATTTTGGCGCTCACGAGGGAGACGAACTTCTGTTGCTGTTTGCAAGGCTAGGAAAGAGCAGAGCCAGAGTCTTGCTGTTTATCTGCAATGACTGCCAGGGCAAGTGAGCACCAGCAAGAAAATTCCTGCCTAGCACCTTCCTTGGAGGAGAGAGAGTGCAACGTTTCATTTTAGCATTTTGGCGCTCACGAGGGAGACAAACTGCTTTGGCTGTTTGCAAGGCTAGGAAAGAGCAGAGCCCCAGTCTTGCTGTTTACCTGCAGTGACTGCCAGGGCAAGTGAGGACCAGCAAGACAATTCCTGCCTAGCACCTTCCTTGGAGGACAGAGAGTGCAACGTTTCATTTTGATTTTTGGAGTGCGAGGTGAGGAACAGCAGAGTGCCTGTTTGCAAGGATAGGAAAGAGCAGAGCCCCAATCTTGCTCTTTATCTGCAATGACTGCCAGGGCAAGTGAGGACCAGCAAGACAATTCCTGCCTAGCACCTTCCTTGGAGGAGAGAGAGTGCAACGTTTCATTTTAGCATTTTGGCGTTCACGAGGGGGAAGAACTGCTTTGGCTGTTTGCAAGGCTAGGAAAGAGCAGAGCCCCAGTCTTGCTGTTTACCTGCAGTGACTGCCAGGGCAAGTGAGGACCAGCAAGACAATTCCTGCCTAGCACCTTCCTTGGAGGAGAGAGAGTGCAACGTTTCATTTTGATTTCTGGAGTGCGAGAGTGAGAAAAAACAGAGTGCCTGTTTGCAAGGCTAGGAAAGAGCAGAGCCCCAGTCTTGCTGTTCATCTGCAATGACTGCCAGGGCAAGTGAGGACCAGCAAGACAATTCCTGCCTAGCACCTTCCTTGGAGGAGAGAGAGTGCAACGTTTCATTTTAGCATTTTGGCGCTACCGAGGGAGACAAACTGCATTGGCTTTTTGCAAGGCTAGGAAAGAGCAGAGCACCAGTCTTGCTGTTCATCTGCAATGACTGCCAGGGCAAGTGAGGACCAGCAAGACAATTCCTGCCTAGCACCTTCCTTGGAGGAGAGAGAGTGCAACGTTTCATTTTGATTTCTGGAGTGCGAGAGTGAGAAAAAACAGAGTGCCTGTTTGCAAGGCTAGGAAAGAGCAGAGCCCCAGTCTTGCTGTTCATCTGCAATGACTGCCAGGGCAAGTGAGGACCAGCAAGACAATTCCTGCCTAGCACCTTCCTTGGAGGAGAGAGAGTGCAACGTTTCATTTTAGCATTTTGGCGCTCACGAGGGGGAAGAACTGCTTTGGCTGTTTGCAAGGCTAGGAAAGAGCAGAGCCCCAGTCTTGCTGTTTACCTGCAGTGACTGCCAGAGCAAGTGAGGACAAGCAAGACAATTCCTGACTACCACCTTCCTTGGAGGAGAGAGAGTGAAACGTTTCAGTTTAGCACTTTGGCGCTCACGAGGGAGACAAACTGCTTTGGCTGTTTGCAAGGCTAGGAAAGAGCAGAGCCCCAGTCTTGCTGTTTATCTGCAATGACTGCCAGGGCAAGTGAGGACCAGCAAGACAATTCCTGCCTAGCACCTTCCTTGGAGGAGAGAGAGTGCAACGTTTAATTTTAGCACTTTGGCACTCACGAAGGAGACGAACTGCATTGGCTGTTTGCCAGGCTAGGAAAGAGCTTGCTGTTTATCTGCAATGACTGCCAGGGCAAGTGAGGGCCAGCAAGACAATTCCTGCCTAGCACCTTCCTTGGAGGAGAGAGAGTGCAACGTTTCATTTTAGCATTTGGCGCTCACGAGGGGGAAGAACTGCTTTGGCTGTTTGCAAGGCTAGGAAAGAGCAGAGCCCCAGTCTTGCTGTTTACCTGCAGTGACTGCCAGGGCAAGTGAGGACCAGCAAGACAATTCCTGCCTAGCACCTTCCTTGGAGGAGAGAGAGTTGAATGCTTCATTTCAGCACTTTGGCGCTCACGAGGGAGACGAACTGCATTGGCTGTTTGCCAGGCTAGGAAAGAGCAGAGCCCCAGTCTTGCTGTTTATCTGCAATGACTGCCAGGGCAAGTGAGGACCAGCAAGACAATTCCTGCCTAGCACCTTCCTTGCAGGAGAGAGAGTGCAACGTTTCATTTTAGCATTTTGGCGTTCACGAGGGGGAAGAACTGCTTTGGCTGTTTGCAAGGCTAGGAAAGAGCAGAGCCCCAGTCTTGCTGTTTATCTGCAATGACTGCCAGGGCAAGTGAGGACCAGCAAGACAATTCCTGCCTAGCACCTTCCTTGGAGAAGAGAGAGTGCAACGTTTCATTTTGATTTCTGGAGTGCGAGAGTGAGAAAAAACAGAGTGCCTGTTTGCAAGGCTAGGAAAGAGCAGAGCCCCAGTCTTGCTGTTCATCTGCAATGACTGCCAGGGCAAGTGAGGACCAGCAAGACAATTCCTGACTAGCACCTTCCTTGGAGGAGAGAGAGTGCAACGTTTCATTTTAGCATTTTGGCGTTCACGAGGGGGAAGAACTGCTTTGGCTGTTTGCAAGGCTAGGAAAGAGCAGAGCCCCAGTCTTGCTGTTCATCTGCAATGACTGCCAGGGCAAGTGAGGACCAGCAAGACAATTCCTGCCTAGCACCTTCCTTGGAGGAGAGAGAGTGCAACGTTTCATTTTAGCATTTTGGCGCTACCGAGGGAGACAAACTGCATTGGCTTTTTGCAAGGCTAGGAAAGAGCAGAGCCCCAGTCTTGCTGTTTATCTGCAGTGACTGCCAGGGCACGTAAGGGCCAGCAAGACAATTCCTGCCTAGCACCTTCCTTGGAGGACAGAGAGCGCAACGTTTCATTTTGCTTTTTGGAGTGAAAGAGTGAGAAAAAGCAGAGTGCCTGTTTGCAAGGCTAGGAAAGAGCAGAGCCCCAGTCTTGCTGTTCATCTTCAATGACTGCCAGGGCAAGTGAGGACCAGCAAGACAATTCCTGCCTAGCACCTTCCTTGGAGGAGAGAGAGTGCAACGTTTAATTTTAGCACTTTGGCACTCACGAGGGAGACGAACTGCATTGGCTGTTTGCAAGGCTAGGAAAGAGCTTGCTGTTTATCTGCAATGACTGCCAGGGCAAGTGAGGGCCAGCAAGACAATTCCTGCCTAGCACCTTCCTTGGAGGAGAGAGAGTGCAACGTTTCATTTTAGCATTTGGCGCTCACGAGGGGGAAGAACTGCTTTGGCTGTTTGCAAGGGTAGGAAAGAGTAGAGTCCCAGCCTTGCTGTTTACCTGCAGTGACTGCCAGGGCAAGTGAGGACCAGCAAGACAATTCCTGCCTAGCACCTTCCTTGGAGGAGAGAGAGTGGAATGCTTCATTTCAGCATTTTGGCGCTCAGGAGGGAGACGAACTGCATTGGCTGTTTGCAAGGCTAGGAAAGAGCAGAGCCCCAGTCTTGCTGTTTATCTGCAATGACTGCCAGGGCAAGTGAGGACCAGCAAGACAATTCCTGCCTAGCACCTTCCTTGGAGGAGAGAGAGTGCAACGTTTCATTTTAGCATTTTGGCGCTCACGAGGGGGACGAACTGCTTTGTCTGTTTGCAAGGCTAGGAAAGAGTAGAGTCCCAGCCTTGCTGTTTACCTGCAGTGACTGCCAGGGCAAGTGAGGAGCAGCAAGACAATTCCTGCCTAGCGCCTTCCTTGGAGGAGAGAGAGTGGAACATTTCATTTTAGCACTTTGGCGCTCACGAGGGAGACGAACTGCATTGGCTCTTTGCCAGGCTAGGAAAAAGCTTGCTGTTTACCTGCAGTGACTGCCAGGGCAAGTGAGGACCAGCAAGACAATTCCTGCCTAGCACCTTCCTTGGAGGAGAGAGAGTGCAACGTTTCATTTTAGCATTTTGGCGCTCACGAGGGAGACGAACTGCTTTGGCTGTTTGCAAGGCTAGGAAAGAGCAGAGCCACAGTCTTGCTGTTTACCTGCAGTGACTGCCAGGGCAAGTGAGGACCAGCAAGACAATTCCTGCCTAGCACCTTCCTTGGAGGACAGAGAGTGCAACGTTTCATTTTGATTTTTGGAGTGCGAGGTGAGGAACAGCAGAGTGCCTGTTTGCAAGGATAGGAAAGAGCAGAGCCCCAATCTTGCTCTTTATCTGCAATGACTGCCAGGGCAAGTGAGCACCAGCAAGACAATTCCTGCCTAGCACCTTCCTTGGAGGAGAGAGAGTGCAACGTTTCATTTTAGCATTTTGGCGTTCACGAGGGGGAAGAACTGCTTTGGCTGTTTGCAAGGCTAGGAAAGAGCAGAGCCCCAGTCTTGCTGTTTACCTGCAGTGACTGCCAGGGCAAGTGAGGACCAGCAAGACAATTCCTGCCTAGCACCTTCCTTGGAGAAGAGAGAGTGCAACGTTTCATTTTGATTTCTGGAGTGCGAGAGTGAGAAAAAACAGAGTGCCTGTTTGCAAGGCTAGGAAAGAGCAGAGCCCCAGTCTTGCTGTTCATCTGCAATGACTGCCAGGGCAAGTGAGGACCAGCAAGACAATTCCTGCCTAGCACCTTCCTTGGAGGAGAGAGAGTGCAACGTTTCATTTTAGCATTTTGGCGCTCACGAGGGGGAAGAACTGCTTTGGCTGTTTGCAAGGCTAGGAAAGAGCAGAGCCCCAGTCTTGCTGTTTACCTGCAGTGACTGCCAGAGCAAGTGAGGACAAGCAAGACAATTCCTGACTACCACCTTCCTTGGAGGAGAGAGAGTGAAACGTTTCAGTTTAGAACTTTGGCGCTCACGAGGGAGACAAACTGCTTTGGCTGTTTGCAAGGCTACGAAAGAGCAGAGCCCCAGTCTTGCTGTTTATCTGCAATGACTGCCAGGGCAAGTGAGGACCAGCAAGACAATTCCTGCCTAGCACCTTCCTTGGAGGAGAGAGAGTGCAACGTTTAATTTTAGCACTTTGACACTCACGAAGGAGACGAACTGCATTGGCTGTTTGCCAGGCTAGGAAAGAGCTTGCTGTTTATCTGCAATGACTGCCAGGGCAAGTGAGGGCCAGCAAGACAATTCCTGCCTAGCACCTTCCTTGGAGGAGAGAGAGTGCAACGTTTCATTTTAGCATTTGGCGCTCACGAGGGGGAAGAACTGCTTTGGCTGTTTGCAAGGGTAGGAAAGAGCAGAGCCCCAGTCTTGCTGTTCATCTGCAATGACTGCCAGGGCAAGTGAGGACCAGCAAGACAATTCCTGCCTAGCACCTTCCTTGGAGGAGAGAGAGTGCAACGTTTCATTTTAGCATTTTGGCGCTCACGAGGGAGACGAACTGCATTGGCTGTTTGAAAGGCTAGGAAAGAGCTTGCTGTTTATCTGCAATGACTGCCAGGGCAAGTGAGGACCAGCAAGACAATTCCTGCCTAGCACCTTCCATGGAGGAGAGAGAGTGGAACGTTTCATTTAAGCACTTTGGCGATCACGAGGGAGACGAACTGCTTTGGCTGTTTGCAAGGCTAGGAAAGAGCAGAGCCCCAGTCTTGCTGTTTACCTGCAGTGACTGCCAGGGCAAGTGAGGACCAGCAAGACAATTCCTGCCTAGCACCTTCCTTGGAGGAGAGAGAGTGGAATGCTTCATTTCAGCACTTTGGCGCTCACGAGGGAGACGAACTGCATTGGCTGTTTGCAAGGCTAGGAAAGAGCAGAGCCCCAGTCTTGCTGTTTATCTGCAATGACTGCCAGGGCAAGTGAGGACCAGCAAGACAATTCCTGCCTAGCACCTTCCTTGCAGGAGAGAGAGTGCAACGTTTCATTTTAGCATTTTGGCGCTCAGGAGGGAGACGAACTGCGTTGGCTGTTTGCAAGGCTAGGAAAGAGCAGAGCCCCAGTCTTGCTGTTTATCTGCAATGACTGCCAGGGCAAGTGAGGACCAGCAAGACAATTCCTGCCTAGCACCTTCCTTGGAGGAGAGAGAGTTCAACGTTTCATTTTAGCATTTTGGCGCTCACGAGGGAGACAAACTGCTTTGGCTGTTTGCAAGGCTACGAAAGAGCAGAGCCCCAGTCTTGCTGTTTATCTGCAATGACTGCCAGGGCAAGTGAGGACCAGCAAGACAATTCCTGCCTAGCACCTTCCTTGGAGGAGAGAGAGTGCAACGTTTCATTTTGATTTCTGGAGTGCGAGAGTGAGAAAAAACAGAGTGCCTGTTTGCAAGGCTAGGAAAGAGCAGAGCCCCAGTCTTGCTGTTCATCTGCAATGACTGCCAGGGCAAGTGAGGACCAGCAAGACAATTCCTGCCTAGCACCTTCCTTGGAGGAGAGAGAGTGCAACGTTTCATTTTAGCATTTTGGCGCTACCGAGGGAGACAAACTGCATTGGCTTTTTGCAAGGCTAGGAAAGAGCAGAGCCCCAGTCTTGCTGTTTACCTGCAGTGACTGCCAGAGCAAGTGAGGACAAGCAAGACAATTCCTGACTACCACCTTCCTTGGAGGAGAGAGAGTGAAACGTTTCAGTTTAGCACTTTGGCGCTCACGAGGGAGACAAACTGCTTTGGCTGTTTGCAAGGCTAGGAAAGAGCAGAGCCCCAGTCTTGCTGTTCATCTGCAATGACTGCCAGGGGAAGTGAGGACCAGCAAGACAATTCCTGCCTAGCACCTTCCTTGGAGGAGAGAGAGTGCAACGTTTACTTTTAGCACTTTGGCACTCACGAAGGAGACGAACTGCATTGGCTGTTTGCCAGGCTAGGAAAGAGCTTGCTGTTTATCTGCAATGACTGCCAGGGCAAGTGAGGGCCAGCAAGACAATTCCTGCCTAGCACCTTCCTTGGAGGAGAGAGAGTGCAACGTTTCATTTTAGCATTTTGGCGCTACCAAGGGAGACAAACTGCATTGGCTGTTTGCAAGGCTAGGAAAGAGCAGAGCCCCAGTCTTGCTGTTTATCTGCAATGACTGCCAGGGAAGTGAGGGCCAGCAAGACAATTCCTGCCTAGCACATTCCTTGGAGGAGAGAGAGTGCAGCGTTTCATTTTAGCATTTTGGTGCTCACGAGGGGGAAGAACTGCTTTGGCTGTTTGCAAGGCTAGGAAAGAGCAGAGCCCCAGTCTTGCTGTTTACCTGCAGTGACTGCCAGGGCAAGTGAGGACCAGCAAGACAATTCCTGACTAGCACCTTCCTTGGAGGAGAGAGAGTGCAACGTTTCATTTTGATTTCTGGAGTGCGAGAGTGAGAAAAAACAGAGTGCCTGTTTGCAAGGCTAGGAAAGAGCAGAGCCCCAGTCTTGCTGTTCATCTGCAATGACTGCCAGGGCAAGTGAGGACCAGCAAGACAATTCCTGCCTAGCACCTTCCTTGGAGGAGAGAGAGTGCAACGTTTCATTTTAGCATTTTGGCGCTACCGAGGGAGACAAACTGCATTGGCTTTTTGCAAGGCTAGGAAAGAGCAGAGCCCCAGTCTTGCTGTTTACCTGCAGTGACTGCCAGGGCAAGTGAGGACCAGCAAGACAATTCCTGCCTAGCACCTTCCTTGGAGGAGAGAGAGTGCAACGTTTCATTTTAGCACTTTGGCGCTCACGAGGGGGAAGAACTGCTTTGGCTGTTTGCAAGGCTAGGAAAGAGCAGAGCCCCAGTCTTGCTGTTCATCTGCAATGACTGCCAGGGCAAGTGAGGGCCAGCAAGACAATTCCTGCCTAGCACCTTCCTTGGAGGAGAGAGAGTGCAACGTTTCATTTTAGCATTTTGGCGCTCACGAGGGGGAAGAACTGCTTTGGCTGTTTGCAAGGCTAGGAAAGTGCAGAGCCCCAGTCTTGCTGTTTACCTGCAGTGACTGCCAGGGCAAGTGAGGACCAGCAAGACAATTCCTGACTAGCACCTTCCTTGGAGGCGAGAGAGTGCAACGTTTCATTTAGATTTTTGGAGTGCAAAAGTGAGAAAAAGCAGAGTGCCTGTTTGCAAGGCTAGGAAAGAGCAGAGCCCCAGTCTTGCTGTTTATCTGCAGTGACTGCCAGGGCAAGTGAGGAGCAGCAAGACAATTCCTGCCTAGCACCTTCCTTGGAGGAGAGAGAGTGCAACGTTTCATTTTAGCATTTTGGCGCTCACGAGGGAGACAAACTGCATTGGCTGTTTGCAAGGCTAGGACAGAGCAGAGCCCCAGTCTTGCTGTTTATCTGCACTGACTGCCAGGGCAAGTGAGGGCCAGCAAGACAATTCCTGCCTAGCACCTTCCTTGGAGGAGAGAGAGAGCAACGTTTCATTTTAGTATTTTGGCGCTCACCAGGGAGACGAACTGCTTTGGCTGTTTGCAAGGCTAGGAGAGAGCAGAGCTCCAGTCTTGCTGTTTACCTGCAGTGACTGCCAGGGCAAGTGAGGACCAGCAAGACAATTCCTGCCTAGCACCTTCCTTGGAGGTGAGAGAGTACAACGTTTCATTTTAGCATTTTAGCGCTCACGAGGGAGACGAACTGCATTGGCTGTTTGCAAGGCTAGGAAAGAGCAGAGCCCCAGTCTTCCAGCTTATCTGCAATGACTGCCAGGGCAAGTGAGGACCAGCAAGACAATTCCTGCCTAGCACCTTCCTTGGAGGAGAGAGTGTGCAACGGTTCATTTTGATTTTTGGAGTGCGAGAGTGAGAAAAAGCAGAGTGCCTGTTTGCAAGGCTAGGAAAGAGCGGAGCCCCAGTCTTGCTGTTTACCTGCAGTGACTGCCAGGGCAAGTGAGGACCAGCAAGACAATTCCTGCCTAGCACCTTCCTTGGAGGAGAGAGAGTGCAACGTTTCATTTTAGCATTTTGGCGCTACCGAGGGAGACAAACTGCATTGGCTTTTTGCAAGGCTAGGAAACAGCAGAGCCCCAGTCTTGCTGTTTATCTGCAATGACTGCCAGGGCAAGTGAGGACCAGCAAGACAATTCCTGCCTAGCACCTTCCTTGGAGGAGAGAGTGCAACGTTTCATTTTATCATTTTGGCGCTCACGAGTGGGAAGAACTGCTTTGGCTGTTTGCAAGGCTAGGAAAGAGCAGAGCCCCAGTCTTGCTGTTTACCTGCAGTGACTGCCAGGGCAAGTGAGGACCAGCAAGACAATTCCTGCCTAGCACCTTCCTTGGAGGAGAGAGAGTGAAACGTTTCATTTTAGCACTTTGGCGCTCACGAGGGGGAAGAACTGCTTTGGCTGTTTGCAAGGCTAGGAAAGAGCAGAGCCCCAGTCTTGCTGTTTACCTGCAGTGACTGCCAGGGCAAGTGAGGACCAGCAAGACAATTCCTGACTAGCACCTTCCTTGGAGGAGAGAGAGTGCAACGTTTCATTTAGATTTTTGGAGTGCAAAAGTGAGAAAAAGCAGAGTGCCTGTTTGCAAGGCTAGGAAAGAGCAGAGCCCCAGTCTTGCTGTTTATCTGCAATGACTGCCAGGGCAAGTGAGGAGCAGCAAGACAATTCCTGCCTAGCACCTTCCTTGGAGGAGAGAGAGTGCAACGTTTCATTTTAGCATTTTGGCGCTCACGAGGGAGACAAACTGAATTGGCTGTTTGCAAGGCTAGGACAGAGCAGAGCCCCAGCCTTGCTGTTTATCTGCACTGACTGCCAGGGCAAGTGAGGGCCAGCAAGACAATTCCTGCCTAGCACCTTCCTTGTAGGAGAGAGAGAGCAACGTTTCATTTTAGTATTTTGGCGCTCACGAGGGAGACGAACTGCTTTGGCTGTTTGCAAGGCTAGGAGAGAGCAGAGCTCCAGTCTTGCTGTTTACCTGCAGTGACTGCCAGGGCAAGTGAGGACCAGCAAGACAATTCCTGCCTAGCACCTTCCTTGGAGGTGAGAGAGTACAACGTTTCATTTTAGCATTTTAGCGCTCACGAGGGAGACGAACTGCATTGGCTGTTTGCAAGGCTAGGAAAGAGCAGAGCCCCAGTCTTCCAGCTTATCTGCAATGACTGCCAGGGCAAGTGAGGACCAGCAAGACAATACCTGCCTAGCACCTTCCTTGGAGGAGAGAGTGTGCAACGGTTCATTTTGATTTTTGGAGTGCGAGAGTGAGGAAAAGTAGAGTGCCTGTTTGCAAGGCTAGGAAAGAGCAGAGCCCCAGACTTGCTGTTTATCTGAAATGACTGCCAGGGCAAGTGAGGACCAGCAAGACAATTCCTGCCTAGCACCTTCCTTGGAGGAGAAAGAGTGCAACGTTTCATTCTGATTTTTGGAGTGCGAGAGTGAGAAAAAGCAGAGTGCCTGTTTGCAAGGCTAGGAAAGAGCAGAGCCCCAGTCTTGCTGTTCATCTGCAATGACTGCCAGGGCAAGAGAGGAGCAGCGAGACAATTCCTGCCTAGCACCTTCCTTGGAGGAGAGAGAGTGCAACGTTTCATTTTAGCATTTTGGCGCTCACGAGGGAGACGAACTGCATTGGCTGTTTGCAAGGCTAGGAAAGAGCAGAGCCCCAGTCTTGCTGTTTACCTGCAATGACTGCCAGGGTAAGTGAGGACCAGCAAGACAATTCCTGCCTAGCACCTTCCTTGGAGGAGAGAGAGTGCAACGTTTCATTTTAGCATTTTGGCGCTCACGAGGGAGACGAACTGCTTTGGCTGTTTGCAAGGTTAGGAAAGAGCAGAGCCCCAGTCTTTCTGTTTACCTGCAGTGACTGCCAGGGCAAGTGAGGACCAGCAAGACAATTCCTGCCTAGCACCTTCCTTGGAGGAGAGAGAGTGCAACGTTTCATTTTAGCATTTTGGCGCTCACGAGGGAGACGAACTGCATTGGCTGTTTGCAAGGCTAGGAAAGAGCAGAGCCCCAGTCTTGGTGTTTATCTGCAATGACTGACAGGGCAAGTGAGGACCATCAAGACAATTCCTGCCTAGCGCCTTCCTTGGAGGAGAGAGAGTGCAACGTTTCCTTTTAGCATTTTGGCGCTCACGAGGGAGACGAACTGCATTGGCTGTTTGCAAGGCTAGGAAAGAGCAGAGCCCCAATCTTGCTGTTTATCTGCAATGACTGCCAGGGCAAGTGAGGACCAGCAAGACAATTCCTGCCTAGCACCTTCCTTGGAGGAGAGAGAGTGCAACGTTTCATTTTAGCATTTTGGCGCTCACTAGGGAGACGAACTGTTTTGGCTGTTTGCAAGGCTAGGAAAGAGCAGAGCCCCAGTCTTCCTGCTTATCTGCAATGACTGCCAGGGCAAGTGAGGACCAGCAAGACAATTCCTGCCTAGCACCTTCCTTGGAGGAGAGAGTGTGCAACGGTTCATTTTGATTTTTGGAGTGCGAGAGTGAGAAAAAGCAGAGTGCCTGTTTGCAAGGCTAGGAAAGAGCAGAGCCCCAGTCTTGCTGTTCATCTGCAATGACTGCCAGGGCAAGTGAGGACCAGCAAGACAATTCCTGTCTAGCACCTTCCTTGGAGGAGAGAGAGTGCAACGTTTCATTTTAGCATTTTGGCGCTCACGAGGGAGACGAACTGCATTGGCTGTTTGCAAGGCTAGGAAAGAGCAGAGCCCCAGTCTTGCTGTTTACCTGCAATGACTGCCAGGGTAAGTGAGGACCAGCAAGACAATTCCTGCCTACCACCTTCCTTGGAGGAGAGAGAGTGCAACGTTTCATTTTAGCATTTTGGCGCTCACGAGGGAGACAAACTGCTTTGGCTGTTTGCAAGGTTAGGAAAGAGCAGAGCCCCAGTCTTTCTGTTTACCTGCAGTGACTGCCAGGGCAAGTGAGGAGCAGCAAGACAATTCCTGCCTAGCACCTTCCTTGGAGGAGAGAGAGTGCAACGTTTCATTTTAGCATTTTGGCGCTCACGAGGGAGACGAACTGCATTGGCTGTTTGCAAGGCTAGGAAAGAGCAGAGCCCCAGTCTTGGTGTTTATCTGCAATGACTGACAGGGCAAGTGAGGACCATCAAGACAATTCCTGCCTAGCGCCTTCCTTGGAGGAGAGAGAGTGCAACGTTTCCTTTTAGCATTTTGGCGCTCACGAGGGAGACGAACTGCATTGGCTGTTTGCAAGGCTAGGAAAGAGCAGAGCCCCAATCTTGCTGTTTATCTGCAATGACTGCCAGGGCAAGTGAGGACCAGCAAGACAATTCCTGCCTAGCACCTTCCTTGGAGGAGAGAGAGTGCAACGTTTCATTTTAGCATTTTGGCGCTCACTAGGGAGACGAACTGTTTTGGCTGTTTGCAAGGCTAGGAAAGAGCAGAGCCCCAGTCTTCCTGCTTATCTGCAATGACTGCCAGGGCAAGTGAGGACCAGCAAGACAATTCCTGCCTAGCACCTTCCTTGGAGGAGAGAGTGTGCAACGTTTCATTTTGATTTTTGGAGTGCGAGAGTGAGAAAAAGCAGAGTGCCTGTTTGCAAGGGTAGGAAAGAGCGGAGCCCCAGTCTTGCTGTTTATCTGCAATGACTGCCAGGGCAAGTGAGGACCAGCAAGACAATTCCTGCCTAGCACCTTCCTTGGAGGAGAGAGAGTGCAACGTTTCATTTTAGCATTTTGGTGCTCACGAGGGAGACGAACTGCTTTGGCTGTTTGCAAGGTTAGGAAAGAGCAGAGCCCCAGTCTTTCTGTTTACCTGCAGTGACTGCCAGGGCAAGTGAGGACCAGCAAGACAATTCCTGCCTAGCACCTTCCTTGGAGGAGAGAGAGTGCAACGTTTCATTTTAGCATTTTGGCGCTCACGAGGGAGACGAACTGCATTGGCTGTTTGCAAGGCTAGGAAAGAGCAGAGCCCCATTCTTGCTGCTTATCTGCAATGACTGCCAGGGTAAGTGAGGACCAGCAAGACAATTCCTGCCTATCACCTTCCTTGGAGGAGAAAGAGTGCAACGTTTCATTTTGATTTTTGGAGTGCGAGAGTGAGAAAAAGCAGAGTGCCTGTTTGCAAGGCTAGGAAAGAGCAGAGCCCCAGTCTTGCTGTTCATCTGCAATGACTGCCAGGGCAAGTGAGGACCAGCAAGACAATTCCTGTCTAGCACCTTCCTTGGAGGAGAGAGAGTGCAACGTTTCATTTTAGCATTTTGGCGCTCACGAGGGAGACGAACTGCATTGGCTGTTTGCAAGGCTAGGAAAGAGCAGAGCCCCAGTCTTGGTGTTTATCTGCAATGACTGACAGGGCAAGTGAGGACCATCAAGACAATTCCTGCCTAGCGCCTTCCTTGGAGGAGAGAGAGTGCAACGTTTCATTTTAGCATTTTGGCGCTCACGAGGGAGACGAATTTCATTGGCTGTTTGCAAGGCTAGGAAAGAGCAGAGCCCCAGTCTTGCTGTTCATCTGCAATGACTGCCAGGGCAAGTGAGGACCAGCAAGACAATTCCTGCCTAGCATCTTCCTTGGAGGAGAGAGAGTGCAACGTTTCATTTTAGCATTTTGACGCTCACGAGGGAGACGAACTGCTTTGGCTGTTTGCAAGGCTAGGAAAGAGCAGAGCCCCAGTCTTGCTGTTCATCTGCAATGACTGCCAGGGCAAGTGAGGAGCAGCAAGACAATTCCTGCCTAGAACCTTCCTTGGAGGAGAGAGAGTGCAATGTTTCATTTTGATTTTTGGAGTGCGAGAGTGAGGAAAAGTAGAGTGCCTGTTTGCAAGGCTAGGAAAGAGCAGAGCCCCAGACTTGCTGTTTATCTGAAATGACTGCCAGGGCAAGTGAGGACCAGCAAGACAATTCCTGCCTAGCACCTTCCTTGGAGGAGAAAGAGTGCAACGTTTCATTCTGATTTTTGGAGTGCGAGAGTGAGAAAAAGCAGAGTGCCTGTTTGCAAGGCTAGGAAAGAGCAGAGCCCCAGTCTTGCTGTTCATCTGCAATGACTGCCAGGGCAAGTGAGGAGCAGCGAGACAATTCCTGCCTAGCACCTTCCTTGGAGGAGAGAGAGTGCAACGTTTCATTTTAGCATTTTGGCGCTCACGAGGGAGACGAACTGCATTGGCTGTTTGCAAGGCTAGGAAAGAGCAGAGCCCCAGTCTTGCTGTTTACCTGCAATGACTGCCAGGGTAAGTGAGGACCAGCAAGACAATTCCTGCCTACCACCTTCCTTGGAGGAGAGAGAGTGCAACGTTTCATTTTAGCATTTTGGCGCTCACGAGGGAGACGAACTGCTTTGGCTGTTTGCAAGGTTAGGAAAGAGCAGAGCCCCAGTCTTTCTGTTTACCTGCAGTGACTGCCAGGGCAAGTGAGGACCAGCAAGACAATTCCTGCCTAGCACCTTCCTTGGAGGAGAGAGAGTGCAACGTTTCATTTTAGCATTTTGGCGCTCACGAGGGAGACGAACTGCATTGGCTGTTTGCAAGGCTAGGAAAGAGCAGAGCCCCAGTCTTGGTGTTTATCTGCAATGACTGACAGGGCAAGTGAGGACCATCAAGACAATTCCTGCCTAGCGCCTTCCTTGGAGGAGAGAGAGTGCAACGTTTCCTTTTAGCATTTTGGCGCTCACGAGGGAGACGAACTGCATTGGCTGTTTGCAAGGCTAGGAAAGAGCAGAGCCCCAATCTTGCTGTTTATCTGCAATGACTGCCAGGGCAAGTGAGGACCAGCAAGACAATTCCTGCCTAGCACCTTCCTTGGAGGAGAGAGAGTGCAACGTTTCATTTTAGCATTTTGGCGCTCACTAGGGAGACGAACTGTTTTGGCTGTTTGCAAGGCTAGGAAAGAGCAGAGCCCCAGTCTTCCTGCTTATCTGCAATGACTGCCAGGGCAAGTGAGGACCAGCAAGACAATTCCTGCCTAGCACCTTCCTTGGAGGAGAGAGTGTGCAACGTTTCATTTTGATTTTTGGAGTGCGAGAGTGAGAAAAAGCAGAGTGCCTGTTTGCAAGGCTAGGAAAGAGCAGAGCCCCAGTCTTGCTGTTCATCTCCAATGACTGCCAGGGCAAGTGAGGAGCAGCGAGACAATTCCTGTCTAGCACCTTCCTTGGAGGAGAGAGAGTGCAACGTTTCATTTTAGCATTTTGGCGCTCACGAGGGAGACGAACTGCATTGGCTGTTTGCAAGGCTAGGAAAGAGCAGAGCCCCAGTCTTGGTGTTTATCTGCAATGACTGACAGGGCAAGTGAGGACCATCAAGACAATTCCTGCCTAGCGCCTTCCTTGGAGGAGAGAGAGTGCAACGTTTCATTTTAGCATTTTGGCGCTCACGAGGGAGACGAACTGCATTGGCTGTTTGCAAGGCTAGGAAAGAGCAGAGCCCCAATCTTGCTGTTTATCTGCAATGACTGCCAGGGCAAGTGAGGACCAGCAAGACAATTCCTGCCTAGCATCTTCCTTGGAGGAGAGAGACTGCAACGTTTCATTTTAGCATTTTGACGCTGACAAGGGAGACGAACTGCTTTGGCTGTTTGCAAGGCTAGGAAAGAGCAGAGCCCCAGTCTTGCTGTTCATCTGCAATGACTGCCAGGGCAAGTGAGGACCAGCAAGACAATTCCTGCCTAGCACCTTCCTTGGAGGAGAGAGAGTGCAACGTTTCCTTTTAGCATTTTTACGCTCACGAGGGAGACGAACTGCATTGGCTGTTTGCAAGGCTAGGAAAGAGCAGAGCCCCAGTCTTGCTGTTTATCTGCAATGACTGCCAGGGCAAGTGAGGACCAGCAAGACAATTCCTGCCTAGCACCTTCCTTGGAGGAGAGAGAGTGCAACGTCTCATTTTGATTTTTGGAGTGCGAGAGTGAGAAAAAGCAGAGTGCCTGTTTGCAAGGCTAGGAAAGAGCAGAGCCCCAGTCTTGCTGTTCATCTGCAATGACTGCCAGGGCAAGTGAGGAGCAGCGAGACAATTCCTGCCTAGCACCTTCCTTGGAGGAGAGAGAGTGCAACGTTTCATTTTAGCATTTTGGCGCTCACGAGGGAGACGAACTGCATTGGCTGTTTGCAAGGCTAGGAAAGAGCAGAGCCCGAGTCTTGCTGTTTATCTGCAATGACTGCCAGGGCAAGTGAGGACCAGCAAGACAATTCCTGCCTAGCGCCTTCCTTGGAGGAGAGAGAGTGCAACGTTTCATTTTAGCATTTTGGCGCTCACGAGGGAGACGAACTGCATTGGCTGTTTGCAAGGCTAGGAAAGAGCAGAGCCCCAATCTTGCTGTTTATCTGCAATGACTGCCAGGGCAAGTGAGGACCAGCAAGACAATTCCTGCCTAGCATCTTCCTTGGAGGAGAGAGACTGCAACGTTTCATTTTAGCATTTTGACGCTCACGAGGGAGACGAACTGCTTTGGCTGTTTGCAAGGCTAGGAAAGAGCAGAGCCCCAGTCTTGCTGTTCATCTGCAATGACTGCCAGGGCAAGTGAGGACCAGCAAGACAATTCCTGCCTAGCACCTTCCTTGGAGGAGAGAGAGTGCAATGTTTCATTTTAGCATTTTGGCGCTCACGAGGGAGACGAACTACTTTGGCTGTTTGCAAGGCTAGGAAAGAGCAGAGCCCCAGTCTTGCTGTTTATCTGCAATGACTGCCATGGCAAGTGAGGACCAGCAAGACAATTCCTGCCTAGCACCTTCCTTGGAGGAGAGAGAGTGCAACGTTTCCTTTTAGCATTTTTACGCTCACGAGGGAGACGAACTGCATTGGCTGTTTGCAAGGCTAGGAAAGAGCAGAGCCCCAGTCTTGCTGCTTATCTGCAATGACTGCCAGGGCAAGTGAGGACCAGCAAGACAATTCCTGCCTAGCACCTTCCTTGGAGGAGAGAGAGTGCAACGTTTCATTTTGATTTTTGGAGTGCGAGAGAGAGAAAAAGCAGACTGCCTGTTTGCAAGGCTAGGAAAGAGCAGAGCCCCAGTCTTGCTGTTCATCTGCAATGACTGCCAGGGCAAGTGAGGAGCAGCGAGACAATTCCTGCCTAGCACCTTCCTTGGAGGAGAGAGAGTGCAACGTTTCATTTTAGCATTTTGGCGCTCACGAGGGAGACGAACTGCATTGGCTGTTTGCAAGGCTAGGAAAGAGCACAGCCCCAGTCTTCCTGTTTATCTGCAATGACTGCCAGGGCAAGTGAGGACCATCAAGACAATTCCTGCCTAGCGCCTTCCTTGGAGGAGAGAGAGTGCAAGGTTTCATTTTAGCATTTTGGCGCTCACGAGGGAGACGAACTGCATTGGCTGTTTGCAAGGCTAGGAAAGAGCAGAGCCCCAGTCTTGCTGTTTATCTGCAATGACTGACAGGGCAAATGAGTACCAGCAAGACAATTCCTGCCTAGCACCTTCCTTGGAGGACAGAGAGTGCAACGTTTCATTTTAGCATTTTGGCGCTCACGAGGGAGACGAACTACTTTGGCTGTTTGCAAGGCTAGGAAAGAGCAGAGCCCCAGTCTTGCTGTTTATCTGCAATGACTGCCAGGGCAAGTGAGGACCAGCAAGACAATTCCTGCCTAGCATCTTCCTTGGAGGAGAGAGACTGCAACGTTTCATTTTAGCATTTTGACGCTCACGAGGGAGACGAACTGCATTGGCTGTTTGCAAGGCTAGGAAAGAGCAGAGCCCCAGTCTTGCTGTTCATCTGCACTGGCTGCCAGGGCAAGTGAGGACCAGCAAGACAATTCCTGCCTAGCACCTTCCTTGGAGGAGAGAGAGTGCAACGTTTCATTTTGGCATTTTGGCGCTCACGAGGGAGACGAACTGCATTGGCTGTTTGGAAGGCTAGGAAAGAGCAGAGCCTCAGTCTTGGTGTTTATCTGCAATGACTGCCAGGGCAAATGAGTACCAGCAAGAGAATTCCTGCCTAGCACCTTCCTTGGAGGAGAGAGAGTGCAACGTTTCATTTTAGCATTTTGGCGCTCACGAGGGAGACGAACTACATTGGCTGTTTGCAAGGCTAGGAAAGAGCAGAGCCCCAGTCTTGCTGTTTATCTGCAATGACTGCCAGGGCAAGTGAGGACCAGCAAGACAATTCCTGCCTAGCACCTTCCTTGGAGGAGAGAGAGAGCAACGTTTCATTTTGATTTTTGGAGTGCAAGAGTGAGAATAAGCAGAGTGCCTGTTTGCAAGGCGAGGAAAGAGCAGAGCCCCAGTCTTGCTGTTTATCTGCAATGACTGCCAGGGCAAGTGAGGACCAGCAAGACAATTCCTGCCTAGCACCTTCCTTGGAGGAGAGAGAGTGCAACTTTTCATTTTGATTTTTGGAGTGCAAGAGTGAGAAAAAGCAGAGTGCCTGTTTGCAAGGCTAGGAAAGAGCAGAGCCCCAGTCTTGCTGTTCATCTGCAATGACTGCCAGGGCAAGTGAGGAGCAGCAAGACAATTCCTGCCTAGCACCTTCCTTGGAGGAGAGAGAGTGCAACGTTTCATTTTAGCATTTTGGCGCTCACGAGGGAGACAAACTGCTTTGGCTGTTTACAAGGCTAGGAAAGAGCAGAGCCCCAGTCTTGCTGCTTATGTGCAATGACTGCCAGGGCAAGTGAGGACCAGCAAGACAATTCCTGCCTAGCACCTTCCTTGGAGGAGAGAGAGTGCAACGTTTCATTTTAGCATTTTGGCGCTCACGACGGAGATGAACTGCATTGTCTGTTTGCAAGGCTAGGAAAGAGCAGAGCCCTAGACTTGCTGCTTATCTGCAATGACTGCCAGGGCAAGTGAGGACCAGCAAGACAATTCCTGCCTAGCACCTTCCTTGGAGTAGAAAGAGTGCAACGTTTCATTTTGCTTTTTGGAGTGCGTGAGTGAGAAAAAGCAGAGTGCCTGTTTGCAAGGCTAGGAAAGAGCAGAGCCCCAGTCTTACTGTTTATCTGCACTGGCTGCCAGGGCAAGTGAGGACCAGCAAGACAATTCCTGCCTAGCACCTTCCTTGGAGGAGAGAGAGTGCAACGTTTCATTTTAGCATTTTTACGCTCACGACGGAGATGAACTGCATTGTCTGTTTGCAAGGCTAGGAAAGAGCAGAGCCCCAGTCTTGCTGTTTATCTGCAATGACTGCCAGGGCAAGTGAGGACCAGTAAGACAATTCCTGCCTAGCACCTTCCTTGGAGGAGAGAGAGTGCAACGTTTCATTTTGATTTTTGGAGTGCAAGAGTGAGAAAAAGCAGAGTGCCTGTTTGCAAGGCGAGGAAAGAGCAGAGCCCCAGTCTTGCTGTTCATCTGCAATGACTGCCAGTGCAAGTGAGGAGCAGCAAGACAATTCCTGCCTAGCACCTTCCTTGGAGGAGAGAGAGTGCAACGTTTCCTTTTAGCATTTTGGCGCTCACGAGGGAGACGAACTGCATTGGCTGTTTGCAAGGCTAGGAAAGAGCAGAGCCCCAGTCTTGCTGCTTATCTGCAATGACTGCCAGGGCAAGTGAGGACCAGCAAGACAATTCCTGCCTAGCACCTTCCCTGGAGGAGAAAGAGTGCAACGTTTCATTTTGATTTTTGGAGTGCGAGAGTGAGAATAAGCAGAGTGCCTGTTTGCAAGGCGAGGAAAGAGCAGAGCCCCAGTCTTGCTGTTTATGAGCAATGACTGCCAGGGCAAGTGAGGACCAGCAAGACAATTCCTGCCTAGCACCTTCCTTGGAGGAGAGAGAGTGCAACGTTTCATTTTGATTTTTGGAGTGCAAGAGTGAGAAAAAGCAGAGTGCCTGTTTGCAAGGCTAGGAAAGAGCAGAGCCCCAGTCTTGCTGTTTATCTGCAATGACTGCCAGGGCAAGTGAGGACCAGCAAGACAATTCCTGCCTAGCACCTTCCTTGGAGGTGAGAGAGTGCAACGTTTCATTTTAGCATTTTGGCGCTCACGAGGGAGACGAACTGCATTGGCTGTTTGCAAGGCTAGGAAAGAGCAGAGCCCCAGTCTTGCTGTTTATCTGCACTGGCTGCCAGGGCAAGTGAGGAGCAGCAAGACAATTCCTGCCTACCACCTTCCTTGGAGGAGAGAGAGTGCAACGTTTCATTTTAGCATTTTTACGCTCACGACGGAGATGAACTGCATTGTCTGTTTGCAAGGCTAGGAAAGAGCAGAGCCCCAGTCTTGCTGTTTATCTGCAATGACTGCCAGGGCAAGTGAGGACCAGCAACACAATTCCTGCCTAGCACCTTCCTTGGAGGAGAGAGAGTGCAACGTTTCCTTTTAGCATTTTTACGCTCACGAGGGAGACGAACTGCATTGGCTGTTTGCAAGGCTAGGAAAGAGCAGAGCCCTAGTCTTGCTGTTTATCTGCAATGACTGCCAGGGCAAGTGTGGACCAGCAAGACAATTCCTGCCTACCACCTTCCTTGGAGGAGAGAGAGTGCAACGTTTCATTTTAGCATTTTGGCGCTCACGACGGAGATGAACTGCATTGTCTGTTTGCAAGGCTAGGAAAGAGCAGAGCCCCAGTCTTGCTGTTCATCTGCAATGACTGCCAGGGCAAGTGAGGACCAGCAACACAATTCCTGCCTAGCACCTTCCTTGGAGGAGAGAGAGTGCAACGTTTCCTTTTAGCATTTTGGCGCTCACGAGGGTGACGAACTGCATTGGCTGTTTGCAAGGCTAGGAAAGAGCAGAGCCCCAGTCTTGCTGTTCATCTGCAATGACTGCCAGGGCAAGTGAGGAGCAGCAAGACAATTCCTGCCTAGCACCTTCCTTGGAGGAGAGAGAGTGCAACGTTTCCTTTTAGCATTTTGGCGCTCACGAGGGAGAAGAACTGCATTGGCTGTTTGCAAGGCTAGGAAAGAGCAGAGCCCCAGTCTTGCTGTTCATCTGCAATGACTGCCAGGGCAAGAGAGGAGCAGCAAGACAATTCCTGCCTAGCACCTTCCTTGGAGGAGAGAGAGTGCAACGTTTCATTTTGATTTTTGGAGTGCGAGAGTGAGTATAAGCAGAGTGCCTGTTTGCAAGGCGAGGAAAGAGCAGAGCCCCAGTCTTGCTGTTTACCTGCAGTGACTGCCAGGGCAAGTGAGGACCAGCAAGACAATTCCTGCCTAGCACCTTCCTTGGAGGACAGAGAGTGCAACGTTACATTTTAGCATTTTGGCGCTCACGAGGGAGACGAACTGCATTGTCTGTTTGCAAGGCTAGGAAAGAGCAGAGCCCCAGTCTTGCTGTTTATGTGCAATGACTGCCAGGGCAAGTGAGGACCAGCAAGACAATTCCTGCCTAGCACCTTCCTTGGAGGAGAGAGAGTGCAACGTTTCATTCTGATTTTTGGAGTGCGAGAGTGAGAAAAAGCAGAGTGCCTCTTTGCAAGGCTAGGAAAGAGCAGAGCCCCAGACTTGCTGTTCATCTGAAATGACTGCCAGGGCAAGTGAGGACCAGCAAGACAATTCCTGCCTAGCACCTTCCTTGGAGGAGAGAGAGTGCAACGTTTCATTTTAGCATTTTGGCGCTCACGAGGGAGATGAACTGCATTGGCTGTTTTGAAGGCTAGGAAAGAGCAGAGCCTCAGTCTTGGTGTTTATCTGCAATGACTGCCAGGGCAAATGAGTACCAGCAAGACAATTCCTGCCTAGCACCTTCCTTGGAGGAGAGAGAGTGCAACGTTTCATTTTAGCATTTTGGCGCTCACGAGGGACACGAACTGCTTTGGCTGTTTGCAAGGCTAGGAAAGAGCAGAGCCCCAGTCTTGCTGTTTATCTGCAATGACTGCCAGGGCAAGGGAGGACCAGCAAGACAATTCCTGCCTAGCACCTTCCTTGGAGGAGAGAGAGTGCAACGTTTCCTTTTAGCATTTTGGCGCTCACGAGGGAGACGAACTGCATTGGCTGTTTGCAAGGCTAGGAAAGAGCAGAGCCCCAGTCTTGCTGTTTATCTGCAATGACTGCCAGGGCAAGTGAGGACCAGCAACACAATTCCTGCCTAGCACCTTCCTTGGAGGAGAGAGAGTGCAACGTTTCCTTTTAGCATTTTTACGCTCACGAGGGAGACGAACTGCATTGGCTGTTTGCAAGGCTAGGAAAGAGCAGAGCCCTAGTCTTGCTGTTTATCTGCAATGACTGCCAGGGCAAGTGTGGACCAGCAAGACAATTCCTGCCTACCACCTTCCTTGGAGGAGAGAGAGTGCAACGTTTCATTTTAGCATTTTGGCGCTCACGACGGAGATGAACTGCATTGTCTGTTTGCAAGGCTAGGAAAGAGCAGAGCCCCAGTCTTGCTGTTCATCTGCAATGACTGCCAGGGCAAGTGAGGACCAGCAACACAATTCCTGCCTAGCACCTTCCTTGGAGGAGAGAGAGTGCAACGTTTCCTTTTAGCATTTTGGCGCTCACGAGGGTGACGAACTGCATTGGCTGTTTGCAAGGCTAGGAAAGAGCAGAGCCCCAGTCTTGCTGTTTATCTGCAATGACTGCCAGGGCAAGTGAGGAGCAGCAAGACAATTCCTGCCTAGCACCTTCCTTGGAGGAGAGAGAGTGCAACGTTTCCTTTTAGCATTTTGGCGCTCACGAGGGAGAAGAACTGCATTGGCTGTTTGCAAGGCTAGGAAAGAGCAGAGCCCCAGTCTTCCTGTTCATCTGCAATGACTGCCAGGGCAAGTGAGGACCAGCAAGACAATTCCTGCCTAGCACCTTCCTTGGAGGAGAGAGAGTGCAACGTTTCATTTTAGCATTTTGGCGCTCATGAGGGAGACGAACTGCATTGGCTGTTTGCAAGGCTAGGAAAGAGCAGAGCCCCAGTCTTGCTGCTTATCTGCAATGACTGCCAGGGCAAGTGAGGAGCAGCAAGACAATTCCTGCCTAGCACCTTCCTTGGAGGAGAGAGAGTGCAACGTTTCATTTTGATTTTTGGAGTGCGAGAGTGAGAATAAGCAGAGTGCCTGTTTGCAAGGCGAGGAAAGAGCAGAGCCCCAGTCTTGCTGTTTACCTGCAGTGACTGCCAGGGCAAGTGAGGACCAGCAAGACAATTCCTGCCTAGCACCTTCCTTGGATGACAGAGAGTGCAACGTTACATTTTAGCATTTTGGCGCTCACGAGGGAGACGAACTGCATTGTCTGTTTGCAAGGCTAGGAAAGAGCAGAGCCCCAGTCTTGCTGTTTATGTGCAATGACTGCCAGGGCAAGTGAGGACCAGCAAGACAATTCCTGCCTAGCACCTTCCTTGGAGGAGAGAGAGTGCAACGTTTCATTTTAGCATTTTGGCGCTCACGAGGGAGACGAACTGCATTGGCTGTTTTGAAGGCTAGGAAAGAGCAGAGCCTCAGTCTTGGTGTTTATCTGCAATGACTGCCAGGGCAAATGAGTACCAGCAAGACAATTCCTGCCTAGCACCTTCCTTGGAGGAGAGAGAGTGCAATGTTTCATTTTAGCATTTTGGCGCTCACGAGGGACACGAACTACTTTGGCTGTTTGCAAGGCTAGGAAAGAGCAGAGCCCCAGTCTTGCTGTTTATCTGCAATGACTGCCATGGCAAGTGAGGACCAGCAAGACAATTCCTGCCTAGCACCTTCCTTGGAGGAGAGAGAGTGCAACGTTTCAGTTTAGCATTTTGGCGCTCACGAGGGAGACGAACTGCATTGGCTGTTTGCAAGGCTAGGAAAGAGCAGAGCCCCAGTCTTGCTGCTTATCTGCAATGACTGCCAGGGCAAGTGAGGACCAGCAAGACAATTCCTGCCTAGCACCTTCCTTGGAGTAGAAAGAGTGCAACGTTTCATTTTGCTTTTTGGAGTGCGTGAGTGAGAAAAAGCAGAGTGCCTTTTTGCAAGGCTAGGAAAGAGCAGAGCCCCAGTCTTGCTGTTTATCTGCACTGGCTGCCAGGGCAAGTGAGGACCAGCAAGACAATTCCTGCCTAGCACCTTCCTTGGAGGAGAGAGAGTGCAACGTTTCATTTTAGCATTTTTACGCTCACGACGGAGATGAACTGCATTGTCTGTTTGCAAGGCTAGGAAAGAGCAGAGCCCCAGTCTTGCTGTTCATCTGCAATGACTGCCAGGGCAAGTGAGGACCAGCAACACAATTCCTGCCTAGCACCTTCCTTGGAGGAGAGAGAGTGCAACGTTTCCTTTTAGCATTTTTACGCTCACGAGGGTGACGAACTGCATTGGCTGTTTGCAAGGCTAGGAAAGAGCAGAGCCCCAGTCTTGCTGTTTATCTGCAATGACTGCCAGGGCAAGTGAGGAGCAGCAAGACAATTCCTGCCTAGCACCTTCCTTGGAGGAGAGAGAGTGCAACGTTTCCTTCTAGCATTTTGGCGCTCACGAGGGAGAAGAACTGCATTGGCTGTTTGCAAGGCTAGGAAAGAGCAGAGCCCCAGTCTTGCTGTTCATCTGCAATGACTGCCAGGGCAAGTGAGGACCAGCAAGACAATTCCTGCCTAGCACCTTCCTTGGAGGAGAGAGAGTGCAACGTTTCCTTTTAGCATTTTGGCGCTCACGAGGGAGACGAACTGCATTGGCTGTTTGCAAGGCTAGGAAAGAGCAGAGCACCAGTCTTGCTGCTTATCTGCAATGACTGCCAGGGCAAGTGAGGAGCAGGAAGACAATTCCTGCCTAGCACCTTCCTTGGAGGAGAGAGAGTGCAACGTTTCATTTTGATTTTTGGAGTGCGAGAGTGAGAATAAGCAGAGTGCCTGTTTGCAAGGCGAGGAAAGAGCAGAGCCCCAGTCTTGCTGTTTACCTGCAGTGACTGCCAGGGCAAGTGAGGACCAGCAAGACAATTCCTGCCTAGCACCTTCCTTGGAGGACAGAGAGTGCAATGTTACATTTTAGCATTTTGGCGCTCACGAGGGAGACGAACTGCATTGTCTGTTTGCAAGGCTTGGAAAGAGCAGAGCCCCAGTCTTGCTGTTTATGTGCAATGACTGCCAGGGCAAGTGAGGACCAGCAAGACAATTCCTGCCTAGCACCTTCCTTGGAGGAGAAAGAGTGCAACGTTTCATTTTGATTTTTGGAGTGCAAGAGTGAGAAAAAGCAGAGTGCCTCTTTGCAAGGCTAGGAAAGAGCAGAGCCCCAGACTTGCTGTTCATCTGAAATGACTGCCAGGGCAAGTGAGGACCAGCAAGACAATTCCTGCCTAGCACCTTCCTTGGAGGAGAGAGAGTGCAACGTTTCATTTTAGCATTTTGGCGCTCACGAGGGAGACGAACTGCATTGGCTGTTTTGAAGGCTAGGAAAGAGCAGAGCCTCAGTCTTGGTGTTTATCTGCAATGACTGCCAGGGCTAATGAGTACCAGCAAGACAATTCCTGCCTAGCACCTTCCTTGGAGGAGAGAGAGTGCAATGTTTCATTTTAGCATTTTGGCGCTCACGAGGGACACGAACTACTTTGGCTGTTTGCAAGGCTAGGAAAGAGCAGAGCCCCAGTCTTGCTGTTTATCTGCAATGACTGCCAGGGCAAGTGAGGACCAGCAAGACAATTCCTGCCTAGCACCTTCCTTGGAGGAGAGAGAGTGCAACGTTTCATTTTAGCATTTTGGCGCTCACGAGGGAGACAAACTGCATTGGCTGTTTGCAAGGCTAGGAAAGAGCAGAGCCCCAGACTTGCTGCTTATCTGCAATGACTGCCATGGCAAGTGAGGACCAGCAAGATAATTCCTGCCTAGCACCTTCCTTGGAGGAGAGAGAGTGCAACGTTTCATTTTGATTTTTGGAGTGCAAGAGTGAGAAAAAGCAGAGTGCCTGTTTGCAAGGCTAGGAAAGAGCAGAGCCCCAGTCTTGCTGTTTATCTGCAATGACTGCCAGGGCAAGTGAGGACCAGCAAGACAATTCCTGCCTAGCACCTTCCTTGGAGGAGAGAGAGTGCAACGTTTCATTTTAGCATTTTGGCGCTCACGAGGGAGACGAACTGCATTGGCTGTTTGCAAGGCTAGGAAAGAGCAGAGCCCCAGTCTTGCTGCTTATCTGCAATGACTGCCAGGGCAAGTGAGGACCAGCAAGACAATTCCTGCCTAGCACCTTCCTTGGAGGAGAAAGAGTGCAACGTTTCATTTTGATTTTTGGAGTGCGAGAGTGAGAATAAGCAGAGTGCCTGTTTGCAAGGCGAGGAAAGAGCAGAGCCCCAGTCTTGCTGTTTACCTGCAGTGACTGCCAGGGCAAGTGAGGACCAGCAAGACAATTCCTGCCTAGCACCTTCCTTGGAGGACAGAGAGTGCAACGTTACATTTTAGCATTTTGGCGCTCACGAGGGAGACGAACTGCATTGTCTGTTTGCAAGGCTAGGAAAGAGCAGAGCCCCAGTCTTGCTGTTTATCTGCAATGACTGCCAGGGCAAGTGAGGACCAGCAAGACAATTCCTGCCTAGCACCTTCCTTGGAGGAGAAAGAGTGCAACGTTTCATTCTGATTTTTGGAGTGCGAGAGTGAGAAAAAGCAGAGTGCCTCTTTGCAAGGCTAGGAAAGAGCAGAGCCCCAGACTTGCTGTTCATCTGAAATGACTGCCAGGGCAAGTGAGGACCAGCAAGACAATTCCTGCCTAGCACCTTCCTTGGAGGAGAGAGAGTGCAACGTTTCATTTTAGCATTTTGGCGCTCACGAGGGAGACGAACTGCATTGGCTGTTTTGAAGGCTAGGAAAGAGCAGAGCCTCAGTCTTGGTGTTTATCTGCAATGACTGCCAGGGCAAGTGAGGACCAGCAAGACAATTCCTGCCTAGCACCTTCCTTGGAGGAGAGAGAGTGCAATGTTTCATTTTAGCATTTTGGCGCTCACGAGGGACACGAACTACTTTGGCTGTTTGCAAGGCTAGGAAAGAGCAGAGCCCCAGTCTTGCTGTTTATCTGCAATGACTGCCATGGCAAGTGAGGACCAGCAAGACAATTCCTGCCTAGCACCTTCCTTGGAGGAGAGAGAGTGCAACGTTTCATTTTAGCATTTTGGCGCTCACGAGGGAGACGAACTGCATTGGCTGTTTGCAAGGCTAGGAAAGAGCAGAGCCCCAGTCTTGCTGCTTATCTGCAATGACTGCCAGGGCAACTGAGGACCAGCAAGACAATTCCTGCCTAGCACCTTCCTTGGAGTAGAAAGAGTGCAACGTTTCATTTTGCTTTTTGGAGTGCGTGAGTGAGAAAAAGCAGAGTGCCTTTTTGCAAGGCTAGGAAAGAGCAGAGCCCCAGTCTTGCTGTTTATCTGCACTGGCTGCCAGGGCAAGTGAGGAGCAGCAAGACAATTCCTGCCTAGCACCTTCCTTGGAGGAGAGAGAGTGCAACGTTTCATTTTAGCATTTTTACGCTCACGACGGAGATGAACTGCATTGTCTGTTTGCAAGGCTAGGAAAGAGCAGAGCCCCAGTCTTGCTGTTTATCTGCAATGACTGCCAGGGCAAGTGAGGACCAGCAACACAATTCCTGCCTAGCACCTCCCTTGGAGGAGAGAGAGTGCAACGTTTCCTTTTAGCATTTTTACGCTCACGAGGGAGACGAACTGCATTGGCTGTTTGCAAGGCTAGGAAAGAGCAGAGCCGGAGTCTTGCTGTTTATCTGCAATGACTGCCAGGGCAAGTGAGGGCCAGCAAGACAATTCCTGCCTAGCACCTTCCTTGGAGGAGAGAGAGTGCAACGTTTCATTTTGCTTTTTGGAGTGCGAGAGTGAGAAAAAGCAGAGTGCCTGTTTGCAAGGCTAGGAAAGAGCAGAGCCCCAGTCTTGCTGTTTATCTGCACTGGCTGCCAGGGCAAGTGAGGACCAGCAACACAATTCCTGCCTAGCACCTTCCTTGGAGGAGAGAGAGTGCAACGTTTCCTTTTAGCATTTTGGCGCTCACGAGGGAGACGAACTGCATTGGCTGTTTGCAAGGCTAGGAAAGAGCAGAGCCCCAGTCTTGCTGTTCATCTGCAATGACTGCCAGGGCAAGTGAGGACCAGCAACACAATTCCTGCCTAGCACCTTCCTTGGAGGAGAGAGAGTGCAACGTTTCCTTTTAGCATTTTGGCGCTCACGAGGGAGACGAACTGCATTGGCTGTTTGCAAGGCTAGGAAAGAGCAGAGCCCCAGTCTTGCTGTTCATCTGCAATGACTGCCAGGGCAAGTGAGGACCAGCAAGACAATTCCTGCCTAGCACCTTCCTTGGAGGAGAGAGAGTGCAACGTTTCCTTTTAGCATTTTGGCGCTCACGAGGGAGACGAACTGCATTGGCTGTTTTGAAGGCTAGGAAAGAGCAGAGCCTCAGTCTTGGTGTTTATCTGCAATGACTGCCAGGGCAAGTGAGGACCAGCAAGACAATTCCTGCCTAGCACCTTCCTTGGAGGAGAGAGAGTGCAACGTTTCATTTTAGCATTTTGGCGCTCACGAGCGAGACAAACTGCTTTGGCTGTTTGCAAGGCTAGGAAAGAGCAGAGCCCGAGTCTTGCTGTTTATCTGCAATGACTGCCAGGGCAAGTGAGGACCAGCAAGACAATTCCTGCCTAGCACCTTCCTTGGAGGAGAGAGAGTGCAATATTTCATTTTGATTTTTGGAGTCCGAGAATGAGAAAAAGCAGAGTGCCTGTTTGCAAGGCTAGGAAACAGCAGAGCCCCAGTCTTGCTGTTTATCTGCAATGACTACCAGGGCAAGTGAGGACCAGCAAGACAATTCCTGCCTAGCACCTTCCTTGGAGGAGAGAGAGTGCAACGTTTCATTTTAGCATTTTGGCGCTCACGAGGGAGACGAACTGCATTGGCTGTTTGCAAGGCTAGGAAAGAGCAGAGCCCCAGTCTTGCTGTTTATCTGCAATGACTGCCAGGGCAAGTGAGGGCAAGAAAGACAATTCCTGCCTAGCACCTTCCTTGGAGGAGAGAGAGTGCAACGTTTCATTTTGATTTTTGGAATCCGAGAGTGAGAAAAAGCAGAGTGCCTGTTTGCAAGGCTAGGAAAGAGCAGAGCCCCAGTCTTGCTGTTTATCTGCAATGACTGCCAGGGCAAGTGAGGACCAGCAAGACAATTCCTGCCTAGCACCTTCCTTGGAGGAGAGAGAGTGCAACGTTTCATTTTAGGAGTTTGGCATTCGAGAGTACGAGGAACTGGATTGTCTGTTTGAAAAGCTAGTATAGAGCACGGACCCAGTCTTGCTTTTTCTCTGCAATGACTGCTACTAATACAAAATACAATTAGGCCTCCCTGCTTCACAATCCGGTCCTTTTCAATAACAGCCGATGACCCCCCACACCCTGCGACCGCAACCGGCAGCTTAACAACATACTGTCCTGCAACGACAGGCACCAACCACGTTCCAGAGGAACGTTCCCCAGGAACGGCATTCCGCGAGAGCCTTGAAAAAGTCACCCTGCCTGCAAAAACCTCAGCCTGAACCCCTCAAGAATAACCTCAGCTGGGATTCTAGTTTGCTTATTCTCTACATGTCTAAAAAAATCTCTCTTCCACTTACAAGCTGCAAGGACAAATTAGAAAAACATACACAAACACAAATCATACAGCGTTAAAACACATTCAAAACACCGCCCATTTGGCTATCACACAAACCACCCCTGACTCTCGGCTCATCCGTTCTGCCGCCTGCCTGCCGCAATGAGCCGTGGCCCACATCTACGGGGCTCCTCGGGAACGCCGCTTCCGGGAGCCTCAAAAACCGATCACCCTGCCTGCAAAAACCCCGGCCCGAGCACGACCTGCGTCCAAACATTGGCGATGAACATCGCCTCGCAGAGCGGCCGGGACTGGGGAAAAAAAAACCCAGCCGAGGGAAAAAAAAAAAAAAATCGCCCGGCTGGGGTTTGTTTTTTTTTTCTTTTAAATAAAAAATTGATCTCCTGTCTGTATTACATATAACCTAAAACAAAAAAGCCACACATACCAGGTTAGACCCACCCCCCACCCCCCCACCTCCAACGTGTCCGTTTCACCACCCACCAACCACGATGGCAGATCACCCCATATCTAGGGGGTCCACCCCAGTCATGCCGGGAACTGCCTCACCACATCCCTCTAGACATCACCGCTCCACATGATTCTATAGCATCAGCCTTTGTAACCAGAAACCAAGAAAGATGCTTCCCTAGGTGTGCCCCTGCTGCTCCTCTTCCCTTTGAATTGTCCGCTCTGGCACGATCGGCTCGAGAATATGCCCCGGGGACACGCGTCACCCCGTGCCTCCTGCAAAATGCTACGTAAGAGACTCTACGGCCCGCTTGCCGATAGCTACTGGCTGCCCCCAGAAGCGGGCCATACAACCTCCACCCAAACAGGCCATGCTAATTGACACATTATCCTCCTGTGCTTTGACTATTCCATCCTGACAAGAGTTACTACACAGAGGCAATGCGGCTCCACCTCAAATACACATATACACGCTCCACAAACGTTACCTAAAGGTGCTAGAATACCACACAGGGGAGACTTAATGCCAAGCCGACAGAGCCTGACGGTAAGCACAATGGTGCTGAGGACGCACAGCACAAACTCTGGCGTGGCTCTGCTGTGCAAGAATGCCATACTCTGGAGACCTAAGACGACCCCACCGCTAGGAATAAACCCCTGGAAAAACTCTCAAGAAAGTCAGACGTGAGAGCTGAGGGCAAAGCCCGAGCAACAGCCACAAGACAGACTGACCAAAAGCACCTACTATGCTAAACTACACCGACAGCATCATGCTTCTACGTCACACCACAAAAAGATGCGGTCGATTGGCGCTAGACCGATGACTCGAGCCTGTGTGGGCATGACTGATGGCTACCGCACATCACAGTAGGATGTGAGTATGCCCGAGGCACCTTGGATGCAAGTGCCAAAACACACACCGAGATGTTTGATAAGGTACGCTTACGAACACACACTAGACGTTCCACACGACCCTTCCCACTCATCCCAGAGCTGTTTTGCCAGCACATGCATCGTGATGCGTATCGCTCCCTCCGCCCGCACAAGACCAATTCCCCGCAAGCTACCCTCCCGTTACGCCGACGTTTAGACGCGCTCGGTCTCCACGACCTGCGGATTTTTGCTGCGCCGCGTTGCTTTTGTGGTGCCTCTGGTCACGGTCCATTGTCAATGGCCATCCTCGGTAGCGGACGTGTCACTAAATGCAAGATGCCGTTAATCGCTTCGTGCCGCTCTGCCGCTCGCAAACACAAAATCCAAAGCTGTTGAACGCACACCTTGTCTGTGAGAGAACGAAGCTCCGCAGCTCTGCTCATCTGCTCCTCTCTGATTCCAAAGATAACGCTTCACAGTCAGAGACCTCTGTGGCACCTGAAAATCCAGAGCAGCGCAATGCTAGATCTGCCCTAAAGTGACAGATCGCTCTGATGCCTGTCACACGCTGCTCCTCGGACCTCGATTCCTCAACCGTTTCCACAGGCTTGCTACAAGGTGCCTGCAAAAAAATCAGGAAAACCATTGCCAACTTAGAGACTTTGCTCATGCTACCTCACGAACTGTGATCTGCTCAACTCCCACCCACATACACAGAGACCTCAAGGTCACTTAAACCCTCTATGCTGGCTCTGCAATGCCATACGATACCAACATAAAGACAGCCGTACGATGCGTGTGCAAACATAATGCTGTACGATGCAACGTGCTCATAGATCGCAGTCAAGGCAAAATACAATACAGAGCACTGCAATGGAAGACCAAACACAATACAGGGCCAAGAGTCTCTCAAAGGACAGTCTATATACACGTGGAACGATATAATTCAAGTCGCGACACGGAGCCGTATGACACAAGACTGTCTTGAGCGGCGCTCGATATGAGCGCGGAGGAATATGGTAAAACACCCGTACAGAGCCGACCGATGCGTTACAAAATTCAACTACAAAGCAAGTTATGACATGAGGCCATACAAGTTCAAATGTGGCACGATACGATGCAGAACGTGATGCAGGGCCGTACGATGCGAGATAGACTCGAGCGGTCGGTCGAAATTAGTGCGCAGCAATAGCGTACGAGCCAAACGATGCGTTACAAAATTCAAACGGAGAGCGACAGAATACAAACGGTGACGCGAGGCCATACGAACCCAAATACAGAGCGCGCGCAATACAAAAAAGTTACGCCGGGCCGGGCGAGGCAACAGTGTCTCAAATGGCAGTCGATACGAGCACGGAGGGTTACGACACGATACGAGACCAAACACGGAGCGATACGGCACAAAACAAAGCACAAAGTGAGGCGGTCTCAGACGGTAGCCAAAACCTATGCAGACTGCTGGAACACAACACAGAACTGGAATATTTGATGTATGCAATGCCAGGCTTTAAGACCTACACCCGTAAGGGTGCAGGGATGAAATGCTGCAGGGGATCTCTGTGGAAACAGAACTTACCAGAGCAGAGCTGTCATGGCAACCCAGATCGCCTCCACAAAGGCGACCCTCCAGAAACTTCTGTGATGCAAGATGCGCTTTAAGCTCTGATCACAAGACGAGAAGTGCTCAATGGGCTCTACGCCAAAGCAGCGAGGCATTAGAGAACCCACAGACACCTACTGAGGTGGGTGCCAAATGCCGAGAGCCCGTGGGGCAGTAGAGACCCCCGGAAAGCACCATACAGGAGACCGAACGCAGACAACACTAATGATGCTAGGACACAGACATAGGCCAGAAAGTTCACATCCTGCGGGTTGGACCCCAGGCCCTCTATCCACCCCCAGACATAACGGAGCCTAAGCAGCCCTCTCCGCAACAGTCGTTAAACCACCCTCCCGGCCCCACACCATCCACCGCTTTTGCCACTTACCCTTCGGAGGGCAGGGTCCAGAATCCATGCTCAGCAGCAGCGCTTCCTGTAACTGGGATGCTCCTGCATTCACCTGGTTCCTCTTAATCACCCGCAAGACAGAGCACCGCTAGTCACTGACAGGCCGGCTGGCATTGACTGCCACGATGACACACTCCTCAGAAGTGCCACGCTGCTCCTCCCCCCCAAAAAAATCAGATGTTGCAGCTGGCATATCCTACAGAAGCGAGAGAACCCAAGAGATAAAGCACTCATCCTGCTCTGGAGCCATAACCCGCTCTGCAGTTCCTGCCCTGATGCTCCTCTCTCCTCTGTTGACTCAACTTAAATCCTCGGCCGTTTGAGGAAAGCCCTCACGGTGCCTGTAAAGACCAAAGACAAACACTCAACCGAGTAGTCACATGATCCTCAGCGATTCGAGCCCAGCCGGACCGCGTAATGAGCCACTTGCCTCTTCTCAGACTAGCAATTGCTGTGTGGCTTCACCTCTCCAAAACACAGAGAAAAAAGTATGGCACCAAGATACTGCCCAAGTCCTCAGCCCGCTCGTGGCACTTCCTCTCTCCCGCTCCTTCACCTAGGCTGCTCGGAGACAGACTCTTCAGTTTGCTGTGCTGAGGCCTGGCCGCCGCCCGCAGAACACCAACAGGGTAATGATTCTAGCTACGTGTATATTATGACACGTCAGTAAATTGCTGATTTAGCACACTGGTCATGTCTCACCTTGCCAAAGACCGCTCCGGTGCGGATATCCCACCTCACACATTGATTCTGACCTACAAGACACCAAATAAGCTAGTCAAGATCCACTGACAGTCACGCCAGTTCTCAAACATCAGATGCCAGCCTGCCTCCATCTGGCACTCTGCTCACCTCTTCCATCACCCTTTGGCACATGGCTCATTGCTCCGCATCTAAAAAACCCAAACAAACCGCATAAAGCAATTCGCCTGGATGCTGACCGACAGCTTGACGAGACAAAAGGTCTGTCGTCTTTCTGTATATGCCTTCTAGATAGATCTAAAAAAAAACCAAAAAAACAAAGCCCAGGTATTGAGCCCCACGTATACAAGCTAAGGCACATGCAAGCTTTGACCCACTTGACCACCACAGAAACCGCTGCTCCCAGAAGGCCAGAGTCCAAGCTCTGGCACCTGGAAAACATGATGAAAATAACTCTGTTCCAGCTATCTACAGCTACTTGTCCAGAGATAGACCATACAGTGCTTTCCAGAACTATCAGGGCACGTCAACATAATATCGCACCACTGTAAAGCTATGCTACCCACATCTTTAGTGTTTCCACACCCCTGGGCAGGGCAGCTCCAACCACACAGCAACGCCGAGCATGGACGCCACAAACATGACGGAGGCACAAGAAGATGGCAAGCGACAAGGATGACTCCCATACAGACGATGATGCCGGCAGAGAAACCCTGTGACACCACACAGGTGCGGATGCTTTAGAGCAGCCCCAGGAAAGAGAGGCGATGGCTGTGGCCCGAGAGAGAAAGCTCACGTCAAAACCAGAACGAAGGATGCATGAGAAGCTGAGCTTTAAGACCTAAGACTGTTAAGGACATGGGGATGAAAGCCCAAAAGCCAACTCCGTGCAAACAGAGCTCTCAACAGTGGAGCTGCAGGCACCACCTAGCCCAACACTGCAAGAGATGACCATTCAAACATCTACGATGCGCTGCATGCCAGACAAATGCGAGCTCTAAGCTATAATTGCAAAGCTCGTTGAGCTTTTCAGACAAAGTGGGCTGCAAGTGGCACCAGAAAAGATACAAGCTGAAGTGCCTTGGAGGTACTTGGGGTGGATGATCACTGAAACGTCGGTAACCCCCCAGAAGGTTGAATTAAGAATTCAGATTAAAACATTAAATGATGTACAAAAATTGGTAGGAGACGTTAACTGGATTCGACCGATTTGTGGGATCACAAACCAAGATATGGAGCCCCTGGTTCAGCTCTTGCGAGGGGATAGCAGGTTAAACTCTCCTCGGCAATTGACCAAGGAAGCCTGGGAAGCAGTAGCAAACATTTCTGAAAAGGTAACTCAAGCATTTAGTTCTAGGATAGACCCCTTGATAGGGATCACTTTGGCAGTAATCAATCATGAGCGACATCCCTATGCGCTTATAATACAGTGGATAACAAAGCTAGAATCAAAAGCGGACCCATTGAAAATTTTAGAGTGGGTCTTTTTGCCTCAGTAGCACAGAAAAACCATCACCACGAAAGTAGAGTGTTTTGCAAATTTGATTATGAAAGGGCGCAACAGAATTATTGATATATCGGCAAAGGACCTGAAAACGATTTTAGTAGCATTACAACAAGAATATTCAACTTGGGCTTTGCAGCACTCTGTTCCCTTGCAAACTGCATTAGCAGAATTTGAGGGTGACATTTAGATTCATTATCCATCACACAAAATGTTTACCTTTAAAAAAAAAAAAAAAACAAAAAAACCCCCACAAACATGAAGTAGAAAAAAATCAAAGTGTAGTCAATATCCAGTTCAAGGTGCTACAGTATTTATGGATGGTGGTGGGAAAACAGGCAAGGCAGCAATAGTACGGCGAGAGCACGGAGAATGGAAAGAACGGGTACTTGTCGTGCCAGGATCAGTTCAAAGGGTAGAACTACAGGCAGTAATTGAAGCCTTTAAATTATGGTCTGAAGAACCTGTGAATATAATTACTGATTCTTTATATGTAGTTGGAGTACTCCAAAGATTGGAAGGTTGAATCCTCAGACAGGTAGAGCAGGAACAGCTATACCAACAATTTAGAACGCTTTGGTTTTTATTGCAGAAAAGACGACACCCTTATTACGTTATGCATATACGCAGCCATACCAACCTTCCAGGGGAATTGGTGGAAGGAAATGCAAGAGCTGATCGGCTGACTGCCGCAGTATGGGCTGGACCTGCTCCGGACTGTTTAGGTCAAGCGCAAGCCTCTCATGCCTTTTTCCATCAATCTGCCAAAGTTTTAGCGAGACAATTTAATCTAAGTGCAGGTGACGCTAGAGCTATTATACAGACTTGTGCTGATTGTCAACAAATAGGCCCAGGAATCGCGATTACGGTTAGTCCCGGAGGATTGCCTTCGCTACAACTATGGCAGATGGATGTGACACATGTTGCTGACTTTGGAAGATTTAAATATGTTCATGTTTCAATTGATTGCTATTCTGCAGTAGTTTGGGCCACTGCACAAACAGGAGAAACTAGTAGGCATGTACAAAAGCATTTGCGAGCTGCATTCGCAGCCCATGGTATACCCCTACAAATTAAAACCGATTATGGTCCTTGTTATGTAGCCCAGTCAAGCCAACCATTTCTTGCTCAATGGGGAGTGACGCATGTTACTGGAATACCACATCCCCCAACTGGACAAGCTATTGTTGAACGAATGAATCATTCCCTGAAGTGTTTATTGCAAAAACAAAAAGGGGGAGAGGCTACCACACCACCCCAAGAACGTTTGAATAAAGCCTTATATGTGTTAAATTATTTCCGTCTAGCAGAAGGAGAAACATGTAAAAGGAATGACAGGAAGTCTGTTTGCGTTAACACAAAATGTGCAAGTAAAAGTTAAAAATTTGGAAAAGAATATGTGGGAAGGACCTTTTCGACTGCTAACCTGGGGACGAGGTTATGCTTGTGTCATTACAGATTCTGGAACTTGTTTGGTACCCGCAAAATGGGTAAAACCATGGGTGAAACAGTCACCATCGTCGTCGTCGGACACATCTTGACACTACCAGGTGTCATCGCAATCTGGATGCCACCTCAGCCAAAAGAAAATGTATGGGTAAATCACACTGAAATTAGCAGTATCATGAGAGGAACATGGAAAGCTTTTAGGGCAAACCGCTCTAGAACTACAAATCCTTTGGTAAGATATAATATTGGTTTTCATAGCTTTATACAAGCACTTTTTCCATCACTAGAAGTAGCTTCTATCGCTAGGAGTAGTACAGCTAGAATTGTTTGCCTTGTAACATTCTGCTATTAATTTAAGCATAGTTGATATGTGACTGCTGGATTATGGCAAGATGCCGTGTAAACAAAACCTACGAACCAACAGACGGGGTGGCTGTGGCGCGTGCAGCACGTCTGGCCAGCGGGCACATGCGCCATAGGCTCCCTGTGTTGAGAGGTGGCAACCGAGGCATGTTCTGACACTCGCTGGCCACGTGTGTCGAAACTCGTTCCTTGGCAAAGGTATAAATACCGGGATTTCCCGAAGAGCAGGGGGATCGGTGTACGGCAAGGCCACCGTTGCCTCCGTGGGGACGCCCACGTAAAGCTGGCACCTACCGACTGCTGGGCTGAGTTCACGGCACAGGACGATACAAGAATGCACAGATGGTCCATCTTCCTCACAGTCGTTGGGTTGCAAATGATCCATCAGGTTTTGTTTATAGATAAACAAAAAGGGGGAGATGTTGGGATCACCCTGCAAGGGCTCGACCTTAAGGAGAAGGAGCTGTGGTGTTGATCTGCACGGCTCGACCTTAAGAAGAAGGAGCTGTGGCACTGAGAAGCTGGTAAACAGCTGGATATCTGCTCGGCTCGGCCTTGAGGAGAAGGAGCTGTGGAAAACAACTAAGCAGCAGCAAAGGAGTGCAGGAACACCTGCAGGCGGCGAATCCTGACTGTGTGAGAGGCGCGTGGACAGCGCGTGATATTTTGTATATAACCAATTGCAATAATGTGTGTAACAAGCTGTAACCAATCACGAGTCTGTACGCAGTGACTAAACAAAGACTATGATATATATTGGAGTCAGACAAGACAATAAACGGCTTTGGAATGTAACTCTCATAGAGTTGTGAAGTCCATCCTTCTCCCGCATAACCCTAATGCCCTAACCCTAACCCCTAACCCTAAACCATAACCCTAACCCCTAACCCTAACCCCTAAACCCTAACCCCCTAACCCAAACCCCCTAACCCTAACCCCTAACCCCAACCTCCTAACCCCCACCCCCTAACCCTAACACCTAACCACAACCCTAACCCCTAAGCCTAACCCCTAACCCCAACCACTAACCCCTAACCCTAATCCCCTAACCCCAACCACTAACCCCTAACCCTAACCCCTAACCCCTAAACCCTAACCCCCACCCTAAACCCTAACCCTAACCCCCTAACCCCAACCCCAACCCTAACCCCCTAATCCTAACCCCTAAACCCAACCCCTAAACACTAACCCCAACCCCCTAACCCTAACGCCAACCCCCTAACCTCCTAACCCTAACCCCTAACCCCTAATCCCCTAACCCTAATCCCCACCCTAACCCAAACCCCCTAACCCTAACCCTAACACCCTAACCCCCTAACCCCAACCGCCTAACCCTAACCCCTAACCCCAACCCCTAACCCCTAACCCTAACCCCTAAACCCTAACCCCCTAACCCTAACCCCAACCCTAACCCCTAACCCCCTAATCCTAACCCCTAAACCCAATCCCTAAACCATAACCCGAACCCCCACCCTAACCCCAACCCCCTAACCATAACCCCAGCCCCCTAACCCCAGCCCCCTAACCCTAACCGCAACCCCCTAACACTAACCCCCTAAGCCTAACCCCCTAACCCCTAACCCCAACCACCTAACCCTAACCCCCTAACCCTAACCCCTAACCCCAACCCCTAACCCCAACCCTTACCCGAACCCCCTAACCCCAACCCCCTGACCCTAACCCCCTAACCCTAACCCCCTAACCCTAACCCCCTAACCCCTAACCCCAACCCCCTAAGCCTAACCCCCTAAGCCTAACCCCCTAACCCCTAACACCAACGCCCTCACCCTAACCCCCTAACCCCTAATCCCAACCCTTACCCGAACCCCCTAACCCCAACCCCCTAACCCTAACCCCCACCCCCAACCCACACCCAACCCCCCCCAACCCCAACCGCCTAACCCTAACCCCCACCCCCAACCCACACCCAACCCCCCCCAACCCCAACGCCCTAACCCCCTAACCCCAACCCTAACCCCAACCCTAACCCCTAACCCCAACCCCCTAACCCCAACCCCAACCCCACCCCAACCCTTACCGTAACCACCCTAACCCCAACCGCTAACAACCCGAACCCCAACCCCTAACCCTAATGGCCCTAACCCTAACGGCCCTAACCCCCTAACCCTAACGACCCTAACCCTAACCCCAAACCCAACGCTAATGCCCTAAACCCTAGCCGGGAACCACGTAACGTCAGGTCCTAACCCTCCGCGGCGAGCAGAGGGGGACTTCCGGGCCCCGGAGGACTTCCGTATCGGCGAGCAGTCCTCCGGGGCGAGCAGAGGGGCACTTCCGGGCCCCGGAGGACTTCCGTATCAGCGAGCAGTCCTCCGGGAGGGCTACGGAGGCCCATGGTGCATCGAGGTGGAGCTGGGCAGCCATTTGCGGTCGCCGAAGTCCTCCGGGGGTGTAGAGACAGATCTGTCGGCTGGCCGGGGTGGCCCGTCGTACAGAGGGATGGAGCTTGGGTGTTAGTTCGTGGTTTGGGAGCGTAGAGAGATGCGTCGTCGTGTGGTGTTCTGGAGTGTGAAAGGAAATGAAAAAGGTACCTCATTTGCATACATAATTGACGTATTTGTGTAGTTAGAGGTTACCCTATATTCTAATTGGGAGTAATGCATAATTGTTATGGTGTGGATTGCTTATGGATTACTCCCAACTGGAATACGGGGTACTATGTATACCTAGGGTGTGTTTCTTGGTCAGTATAAAAAAATCGAAATATAATAAGTCTGGTGCAGCAGTAGAAAATGGCACCTCCCTGGGAACAATTTGTTGAAGTTTAATATATGATTCATTTAAATGAATAATTAGTCCCAGGAAGGTGCCATTTTCTACTGCTGCTAAATCATGTTTTCATTGATGTCTGCCTCAAACATAAGAACATGAAAGACAAAAAGACAGACACCAAAAAAAAAATCCCCTAAATCAATGACAAGACACCAAACCAACTGAATTCACAGACAAGATGACAGAAACCAAAAAACCCCAAAGACAAAACTATGCAGAAAAAATGTAAAACAAAACATGAGACACACACAAAAACAAGCCTGAGAAAGACGAACAAAAAAGATGCAAGGGCAACAAAGACACAGACAAAAGGCAGAGACAGACAAAAAAAAAAAAATCGAGAGAACACAAGAGAGCAAATTAATCTTTATTGGTTGGACATTTTTCTACCTACCTCTGGGGGTCTAAGAAGTACTCTTTCAACTATCATTAGGAGCTCTCACAGCAGTTACGGTGATTTTATACACTGATGTAACATTCCACCATTACTGCCTAAGCTTGACATTCTCCTTCTCTTACTCCTCAGATGTAATTCCATCCCGCTATTGTCTAACAGTGCTGTTTTCTTTGGACACCAGTTATGCTCAAGTAGTCATCTACATTTCTTTAAAACTATGCAAATTTACAAAAATCTACTTTACACAGCTAGTAATGCACATGCTTCCTTTTAACATGTCACTATCTAGAGGTACGCGTAGCAGTTAACAACTCTCCCAGAGCTGCAGGAGATTCTTTCGCTCAAAGAATCACTTACAAACTTTATTTCCATTACTTTGGGAGTCCCAGTTGAGAGCTGCCTATGCCTGCACAAGTTCTCCTCTTTCTTTTCCCCGGCGCCTCTGTTTACCTGTGTGCGTGACAGACGCTCGCTTAGCTTTGTACTGTCGTTTCCTTTTTCCGTTACCACAGTGATTTTGATTGGGATACTTTACTGCCTAGAGTGGTTCTGTTAATTTTTTTTTTTGGTGTGTTTCCATTGACCCACAACTAACTCCAAGCAAGCCTTCTAACAGCATTATTTACACCTGGCCTCAAAAATTTACTTGTACTACCAATATTAAAAATACTTTCTTCCTCACCATAAGGGTAGCAATTACTTGAACATTTACTCAGTTTTCACTCGTGCTTCTTATACACACACACACAACCTCTAAAAACTCATCCTTACATTAATAGCAGTTGCAACGATTTAGTGCCTGTGATTCTTCCTGTAGTGGCTTGCACGATTCTCATTCCCATTAGGTACTCCGTCTGTTGCTTCACACATATCTGTTTTCATCTCTGAGGCGACGTCTCCGCGATCGGTATTCCCAGGCAGAGCGTGAGACCGTTCCGCTCGTCCCGATGGGCCCTGCTAAAACAACAATTGACAAACAACATTACATCACAAACCACAACACCCGTCAAAAGAATTTACAATGCTACTAATACAAAATACAGTTAGGCCTCCCTGCTTCACAATCCGGTCCTTTTCAATAACAGCCGATGACCCCCCACACCCTGCGACCGCAACCGGCAGCTTAACAACATACTGTCCTGCAACGACAGGCACCAACCACGTTCCAGAGGAATGTTCCCCAGGAACGGCATTCCGCGAGAGCCTTGAAAAAGTCACCCTGCCTGCAAAAACCTCAGCCTGAACCCCTCAAGAATAACCTCAGCTGGGATTCTAGTTTGCTTATTCTCTACATGTCTAAAAAAATCTCTCTTCCACTTACAAGCTGCAAGGACAAATTAGAAAAACATACACAAACACAAATCATACAGCGTTAAAACACATTCAAAACACCGCCCATTTGGCTATCACACAAACCACCCCTGACTCTCGGCTCATCCGTTCTGCCGCCTGCCTGCCGCAATGAGCCGTGGCCCACATCTACGGGGCTCCTCGGGAACGCCGCTTCCGGGAGCCTCAAAAACCGATCACCCTGCCTGCAAAAACCCCGGCCCGAGCACGACCTGCGTCCAAACATTGGCGATGAACATCGCCTCGCAGAGCGGCCGGGACTGGGGAAAAAAAAACCCAGCCGAGGGAAAAAAAAAAAAAAAATCGCCCGGCTGGGGTTTGTTTTTTTTTTTTTTAAATAAAAAATTGATCTCCTGTCTGTATTACATATAACCTAAAACAAAAAAGCCACACATACCAGGTTAGACCCACCCCCCACCCCCCCACCTCCAACGTGTCCGTTTCACCACCCACCAACCACGATGGCAGATCACCCCATATCTAGGGGGTCCACCCCAATCATGCCGGGAACTGCCTCACCACATCCCTCTAGACATCACCGCTCCACATGATTCTATAGCATCAGCCTTTGTAACCAGAAACCAAGAAAGATGCTTCCCTAGGTGTGCCCCTGCTGCTCCTCTTCCTCTTCCCTTTGAATTGTCCGCTCTGGCACGATCGGCTCGAGAATATGCCCCGGGGACACGCGTCACCCCGTGCCTCCTGCAAAATGCTACGTAAGAGACTCTACGGCCCGCTTGCCGATAGCTACTGGCTGCCCCCAGAAGCGGGCCATACAACCTCCACCCAAACAGGCCATGCTAATTGACACATTATCCTCCTGTGCTTTGACTATTCCATCCTGACAAGAGTTACTACACAGAGGCAATGCGGCTCCACCTCAAATACACATATACACGCTCCACAAACGTTACCTAAAGGTGCTAGAATACCACACAGGGGAGACTTAATGCCAAGCCGACAGAGCCTGACGGTAAGCACAATGGTGCTGAGGACGCACAGCACAAACTCTGGCGTGGCTCTGCTGTGCAAGAATGCCATACTCTGGAGACCTAAGACGACCCCACCGCTAGGAATAAACCCCTGGAAAAACTCTCAAGAAAGTCAGACGTGAGAGCTGAGGGCAAAGCCCGAGCAACAGCCACAAGACAGACTGACCAAAAGCACCTACTATGCTAAACTACACCGACAGCATCATGCTTCTACGTCACACCACAAAAAGATGCGGTCGATTGGCGCTAGACCGATGACTCGAGCCTGTGTGGGCATGACTGATGGCTACCGCACATCACAGTAGGATGTGAGTATGCCCGAGGCACCTTGGATGCAAGTGCCAAAACACACACCGAGATGTTTGATAAGGTACGCTTACGAACACACACTAGACGTTCCACACGACCCTTCCCACTCATCCCAGAGCTGTTTTGCCAGCACATGCATCGTGATGCGTATCGCTCCCTCCGCCCGCACAAGACCAATTCCCCGCAAGCTACCCTCCCGTTACGCCGACGTTTAGACGCGCTCGGTCTCCACGACCTGCGGATTTTTGCTGCGCCGCGTTGCTTTTGTGGTGCCTCTGGTCACGGTCCATTGTCAATGGCCATCCTCGGTAGCGGACGTGTCACTAAATGCAAGATGCCGTTAATCGCTTCGTGCCGCTCTGCCGCTCGCAAACACAAAATCCAAAGCTGTTGAACGCACACCTTGTCTGTGAGAGAACGAAGCTCCGCAGCTCTGCTCATCTGCTCCTCTCTGATTCCAAAGATAACGCTTCACAGTCAGAGACCTCTGTGGCACCTGAAAATCCAGAGCAGCGCAATGCTAGATCTGCCCTAAAGTGACAGATCGCTCTGATGCCTGTCACACGCTGCTCCTCGGACCTCGATTCCTCAACCGTTTCCACAGGCTTGCTACAAGGTGCCTGCAAAAAAATCAGGAAAACCATTGCCAACTTAGAGACTTTGCTCATGCTACCTCACGAACTGTGATCTGCTCAACTCCCACCCACATACACAGAGACCTCAAGGTCACTTAAACCCTCTATGCTGGCTCTGCAATGCCATACGATACCAACATAAAGACAGCCGTACGATGCGTGTGCAAACATAATGCTGTACGATGCAACGTGCTCATAGATCGCAGTCAAGGCAAAATACAATACAGAGCACTGCAATGGAAGACCAAACACAATACAGGGCCAAGAGTCTCTCAAAGGACAGTCTATATACACGTGGAACGATATAATTCAAGTCGCGACACGGAGCCGTATGACACAAGACTGTCTTGAGCGGCGCTCGATATGAGCGCGGAGGAATATGGTAAAACACCCGTACAGAGCCGACCGATGCGTTACAAAATTCAACTACAAAGCAAGTTATGACATGAGGCCATACAAGTTCAAATGTGGCACGATACGATGCAGAACGTGATGCAGGGCCGTACGATGCGAGATAGACTCGAGCGGTCGGTCGAAATTAGTGCGCAGCAATAGCGTACGAGCCAAACGATGCGTTACAAAATTCAAACGGAGAGCGACAGAATACAAACGGTGACGCGAGGCCATACGAACCCAAATACAGAGCGCGCGCAATACAAAAAAGTTACGCCGGGCCGGGCGAGGCAACAGTGTCTCAAATGGCAGTCGATACGAGCACGGAGGGTTACGACACGATACGAGACCAAACACGGAGCGATACGGCACAAAACAAAGCACAAAGTGAGGCGGTCTCAGACGGTAGCCAAAACCTATGCAGACTGCTGGAACACAACACAGAACTGGAATATTTGATGTATGCAATGCCAGGCTTTAAGACCTACACCCGTAAGGGTGCAGGGATGAAATGCTGCAGGGGATCTCTGTGGAAACAGAACTTACCAGAGCAGAGCTGTCATGGCAACCCAGATCGCCTCCACAAAGGCGACCCTCCAGAAACTTCTGTGATGCAAGATGCGCTTTAAGCTCTGATCACAAGACGAGAAGTGCTCAATGGGCTCTACGCCAAAGCAGCGAGGCATTAGAGAACCCACAGACACCTACTGAGGTGGGTGCCAAATGCCGAGAGCCCGTGGGGCAGTAGAGACCCCCGGAAAGCACCATACAGGAGACCGAACGCAGACAACACTAATGATGCTAGGACACAGACATAGGCCAGAAAGTTCACATCCTGCGGGTTGGACCCCAGGCCCTCTATCCACCCCCAGACATAACGGAGCCTAAGCAGCCCTCTCCGCAACAGTCGTTAAACCACCCTCCCGGCCCCACACCATCCACCGCTTTTGCCACTTACCCTTCGGAGGGCAGGGTCCAGAATCCATGCTCAGCAGCAGCGCTTCCTGTAACTGGGATGCTCCTGCATTCACCTGGTTCCTCTTAATCACCCGCAAGACAGAGCACCGCTAGTCACTGACAGGCCGGCTGGCATTGACTGCCACGATGACACACTCCTCAGAAGTGCCACGCTGCTCCTCCCCCCCAAAAAAATCAGATGTTGCAGCTGGCATATCCTACAGAAGCGAGAGAACCCAAGAGATAAAGCACTCATCCTGCTCTGGAGCCATAACCCGCTCTGCAGTTCCTGCCCTGATGCTCCTCTCTCCTCTGTTGACTCAACTTAAATCCTCGGCCGTTTGAGGAAAGCCCTCACGGTGCCTGTAAAGACCAAAGACAAACACTCAACCGAGTAGTCACATGATCCTCAGCGATTCGAGCCCAGCCGGACCGCGTAATGAGCCACTTGCCTCTTCTCAGACTAGCAATTGCTGTGTGGCTTCACCTCTCCAAAACACAGAGAAAAAAGTATGGCACCAAGATACTGCCCAAGTCCTCAGCCCGCTCGTGGCACTTCCTCTCTCCCGCTCCTTCACCTAGGCTGCTCGGAGACAGACTCTTCAGTTTGCTGTGCTGAGGCCTGGCCGCCGCCCGCAGAACACCAACAGGGTAATGATTCTAGCTACGTGTATATTATGACACGTCAGTAAATTGCTGATTTAGCACACTGGTCATGTCTCACCTTGCCAAAGACCGCTCCGGTGCGGATATCCCACCTCACACATTGATTCTGACCTACAAGACACCAAATAAGCTAGTCAAGATCCACTGACAGTCACGCCAGTTCTCAAACATCAGATGCCAGCCTGCCTCCATCTGGCACTCTGCTCACCTCTTCCATCACCCTTTGGCACATGGCTCATTGCTCCGCATCTAAAAAACCCAAACAAACCGCATAAAGCAATTCGCCTGGATGCTGACCGACAGCTTGACGAGACAAAAGGTCTGTCGTCTTTCTGTATATGCCTTCTAGATAGATCTAAAAAAAAACCAAAAAAACAAAGCCCAGGTATTGAGCCCCACGTATACAAGCTAAGGCACATGCAAGCTTTGACCCACTTGACCACCACAGAAACCGCTGCTCCCAGAAGGCCAGAGTCCAAGCTCTGGCACCTGGAAAACATGATGAAAATAACTCTGTTCCAGCTATCTACAGCTACTTGTCCAGAGATAGACCATACAGTGCTTTCCAGAACTATCAGGGCACGTCAACATAATATCGCACCACTGTAAAGCTATGCTACCCACATCTTTAGTGTTTCCACACCCCTGGGCAGGGCAGCTCCAACCACACAGCAACGCCGAGCATGGACGCCACAAACATGACGGAGGCACAAGAAGATGGCAAGCGACAAGGATGACTCCCATACAGACGATGATGCCGGCAGAGAAACCCTGTGACACCACACAGGTGCGGATGCTTTAGAGCAGCCCCAGGAAAGAGAGGCGATGGCTGTGGCCCGAGAGAGAAAGCTCACGTCAAAACCAGAACGAAGGATGCATGAGAAGCTGAGCTTTAAGACCTAAGACTGTTAAGGACATGGGGATGAAAGCCCAAAAGCCAACTCCGTGCAAACAGAGCTCTCAACAGTGGAGCTGCAGGCACCACCTAGCCCAACACTGCAAGAGATGACCATTCAAACATCTACGATGCGCTGCATGCCAGACAAATGCGAGCTCTAAGCTATAATTGCAAAGCTCGTTGAGCTTTTCAGACAAAGTGGGCTGCAAGTGGCACCAGAAAAGATACAAGCTGAAGTGCCTTGGAGGTACTTGGGGTGGATGATCACTGAAACGTCGGTAACCCCCCAGAAGGTTGAATTAAGAATTCAGATTAAAACATTAAATGATGTACAAAAATTGGTAGGAGACGTTAACTGGATTCGACCGATTTGTGGGATCACAAACCAAGATATGGAGCCCCTGGTTCAGCTCTTGCGAGGGGATAGCAGGTTAAACTCTCCTCGGCAATTGACCAAGGAAGCCTGGGAAGCAGTAGCAAACATTTCTGAAAAGGTAACTCAAGCATTTAGTTCTAGGATAGACCCCTTGATAGGGATCACTTTGGCAGTAATCAATCATGAGCGACATCCCTATGCGCTTATAATACAGTGGATAACAAAGCTAGAATCAAAAGCGGACCCATTGAAAATTTTAGAGTGGGTCTTTTTGCCTCAGTAGCACAGAAAAACCATCACCACGAAAGTAGAGTGTTTTGCAAATTTGATTATGAAAGGGCGCAACAGAATTATTGATATATCGGCAAAGGACCTGAAAACGATTTTAGTAGCATTACAACAAGAATATTCAACTTGGGCTTTGCAGCACTCTGTTCCCTTGCAAACTGCATTAGCAGAATTTGAGGGTGACATTTAGATTCATTATCCATCACACAAAATGTTTACCTTTAAAAAAAAAAAAAAAACAAAAAAACCCCCACAAACATGAAGTAGAAAAAAATCAAAGTGTAGTCAATATCCAGTTCAAGGTGCTACAGTATTTATGGATGGTGGTGGGAAAACAGGCAAGGCAGCAATAGTACGGCGAGAGCACGGAGAATGGAAAGAACGGGTACTTGTCGTGCCAGGATCAGTTCAAAGGGTAGAACTACAGGCAGTAATTGAAGCCTTTAAATTATGGTCTGAAGAACCTGTGAATATAATTACTGATTCTTTATATGTAGTTGGAGTACTCCAAAGATTGGAAGGTTGAATCCTCAGACAGGTAGAGCAGGAACAGCTATACCAACAATTTAGAACGCTTTGGTTTTTATTGCAGAAAAGACGACACCCTTATTACGTTATGCATATACGCAGCCATACCAACCTTCCAGGGGAATTGGTGGAAGGAAATGCAAGAGCTGATCGGCTGACTGCCGCAGTATGGGCTGGACCTGCTCCGGACTGTTTAGGTCAAGCGCAAGCCTCTCATGCCTTTTTCCATCAATCTGCCAAAGTTTTAGCGAGACAATTTAATCTAAGTGCAGGTGACGCTAGAGCTATTATACAGACTTGTGCTGATTGTCAACAAATAGGCCCAGGAATCGCGATTACGGTTAGTCCCGGAGGATTGCCTTCGCTACAACTATGGCAGATGGATGTGACACATGTTGCTGACTTTGGAAGATTTAAATATGTTCATGTTTCAATTGATTGCTATTCTGCAGTAGTTTGGGCCACTGCACAAACAGGAGAAACTAGTAGGCATGTACAAAAGCATTTGCGAGCTGCATTCGCAGCCCATGGTATACCCCTACAAATTAAAACCGATTATGGTCCTTGTTATGTAGCCCAGTCAAGCCAACCATTTCTTGCTCAATGGGGAGTGACGCATGTTACTGGAATACCACATCCCCCAACTGGACAAGCTATTGTTGAACGAATGAATCATTCCCTGAAGTGTTTATTGCAAAAACAAAAAGGGGGAGAGGCTACCACACCACCCCAAGAACGTTTGAATAAAGCCTTATATGTGTTAAATTATTTCCGTCTAGCAGAAGGAGAAACATGTAAAAGGAATGACAGGAAGTCTGTTTGCGTTAACACAAAATGTGCAAGTAAAAGTTAAAAATTTGGAAAAGAATATGTGGGAAGGACCTTTTCGACTGCTAACCTGGGGACGAGGTTATGCTTGTGTCATTACAGATTCTGGAACTTGTTTGGTACCCGCAAAATGGGTAAAACCATGGGTGAAACAGTCACCATCGTCGTCGTCGGACACATCTTGACACTACCAGGTGTCATCGCAATCTGGATGCCACCTCAGCCAAAAGAAAATGTATGGGTAAATCACACTGAAATTAGCAGTATCATGAGAGGAACATGGAAAGCTTTTAGGGCAAACCGCTCTAGAACTACAAATCCTTTGGTAAGATATAATATTGGTTTTCATAGCTTTATACAAGCACTTTTTCCATCACTAGAAGTAGCTTCTATCGCTAGGAGTAGTACAGCTAGAATTGTTTGCCTTGTAACATTCTGCTATTAATTTAAGCATAGTTGATATGTGACTGCTGGATTATGGCAAGATGCCGTGTAAACAAAACCTACGAACCAACAGACGGGGTGGCTGTGGCGCGTGCAGCACGTCTGGCCAGCGGGCACATGCGCCATAGGCTCCCTGTGTTGAGAGGTGGCAACCGAGGCATGTTCTGACACTCGCTGGCCACGTGTGTCGAAACTCGTTCCTTGGCAAAGGTATAAATACCGGGATTTCCCGAAGAGCAGGGGGATCGGTGTACGGCAAGGCCACCGTTGCCTCCGTGGGGACGCCCACGTAAAGCTGGCACCTACCGACTGCTGGGCTGAGTTCACGGCACAGGACGATACAAGAATGCACAGATGGTCCATCTTCCTCACAGTCGTTGGGTTGCAAATGATCCATCAGGTTTTGTTTATAGATAAACAAAAAGGGGGAGATGTTGGGATCACCCTGCAAGGGCTCGACCTTAAGGAGAAGGAGCTGTGGTGTTGATCTGCACGGCTCGACCTTAAGAAGAAGGAGCTGTGGCACTGAGAAGCTGGTAAACAGCTGGATATCTGCTCGGCTCGGCCTTGAGGAGAAGGAGCTGTGGAAAACAACTAAGCAGCAGCAAAGGAGTGCAGGAACACCTGCAGGCAGCGAATCCTGACTGTGTGAGAGGCGCGTGGACAGCGCGTGATATTTTGTATATAACCAATTGCAATAATGTGTGTAACAAGCTGTAACCAATCACGAGTCTGTACGCAGTGACTAAACAAAGACTATGATATATATTGGAGTCAGACAAGACAATAAACGGCTTTGGAATGTAACTCTCATAGAGTTGTGAAGTCCATCCTTCTCCCGCATAACCCTAATGCCCTAACCCTAACCCCTAACCCTAAACCATAACCCTAACCCCTAAACCCTAACCCCCTAACCCTAACCCCCACCCTAACCCAAACCCCCTAACCCTAACCCCTAACCCCAACCTCCTAACCCCCACCCCCTAACCCTAAAAACCTAACCACAACCCTAACCCCTAAGCCTAACCCCTAACCCCAACCACTAACCCCTAACCCTAATCCCCTAACCCCAACCACTAACCCCTAACCCTAACCCCTAACCCCTAAACCCTAACCCCCACCCTAAACCCTAACCCTAACCCCCTAACCCCAACCCCAACCCTAACCCCCTAATCCTAACCCCTAAACCCAACCCCTAAACACTAACCCCAACCCCCTAACCCTAACGCCAACCCCCTAACCTCCTAACCCTAACCCCTAAACCCTAATCCCCTAACCCTAATCCCCACCCTAACCCAAACCCCCTAACCCTAACCCTAACACCCTAACCCCCTAACCCCAACCGCCTAACCCTAACCCCTAACCCCAACCCCTAACCCCTAACCCTAACCCCTAAACCCTAACCCCTAACCCTAACCCCAACCCTAACCCCTAACCCCCTAATCCTAACCCCTAAACCCAATCCCTAAACCATAACCCGAACCCCCACCCTAACCCCAACCCCCTAACCATAACCCCAGCCCCCTAACCCCAGCCCCCTAACCCTAACCGCAACCCCCTAACACTAACCCCCTAAGCCTAACCCCCTAACCCCTAACCCCAACCCCCTAACCCTAACCCCCTAACCCTAACCCCTAACCCCAACCCCTAACCCCAACCCTTACCCGAACCCCCTAACCCCAACCCCCTGACCCTAACCCCCTAACCCTAACCCCCTAACCCTAACCCCTAACCCCAACCCCCTAACCCTAACCCCCTAACCCTAACCCCCTAACCCCTAACCCCAACCCCCTAAGCCTAACCCCCTAAGCCTAACCCCCTAACCCCTAACCCCAACCCCCTCACCCTAACCCCCTAACCCCTAATCCCAACCCTTACCCGAACCCCCTAACCCCAACCCCCTAACCCTAACCCCACCCCCAACCCACACCCAACCCCCCCCAACCCCAACCGCCTAACCCTAACCCCCACCCCCAACCCACACCCAACCCCCCCCAACCCCAACGCCCTAACCCCCTAACCCCAACCCTAACCCCAACCCTAACCCCTAACCCCAACCCCCTAACCCCAACCCCAACCCCACCCCAACCCTTACCGTAACCACCCTAACCCCAACCGCTAACAACCCGAACCCCAACCCCTAACCCTAATGGCCCTAACCCTAACGGCCCTAACCCCCTAACCCTAACGACCCTAACCCTAACCCCAAACCCAACGCTAATGCCCTAAACCCTAGCCGGGAACCACGTAACGTCAGGTCCTAACCCTCCGCGGCGAGCAGAGGGGGACTTCCGGGCCCCGGAGGACTTCCGTATCGGCGAGCAGTCCTCCGGGGCGAGCAGAGGGGCACTTCCGGGCCCCGGAGGACTTCCGTATCAGCGAGCAGTCCTCCGGGAGGGCTACGGAGGCCCATGGTGCATCGAGGTGGAGCTGGGCAGCCATTTGCGGTCGCCGAAGTCCTCCGGGGGTGTAGAGACAGATCTGTCGGCTGGCTGGGGTGGCCCGTCGTACAGAGAGATGGAGCTTGGGTGTTAGTTCGTGGTTTGGGAGCGTAGAGAGATGCGTCGTCGTGTGGTGTTCTGGAGTGTGAAAGGAAATGAAAAAGGTACCTCATTTGCGTACATAATTGACGTATTTGTGTAGTTAGAGGTTACCCTATATTCTAATTGGGAGTAATGCATAATTGTTATGGTGTGGATTGCTTATGGATTACTCCCAACTGGAATACGGGGTACTATGTATACCTAGGGTGTGTTTCTTGGTCAGTATAAAAAAATCGAAATATAATAAGTCTGGTGCAGCAGTAGAAAATGGCACCTCCCTGGGAGCAATTTGTTGAAGTTTAATATATTATTCATTTAAATGAATAATTAGTCCCAGGAAGGTGCCATTTTCTACTGCTGCTAAATCATGTTTTCATTGATGTCTGCCTCAAACATAAGAACATGAAAGACGACAAGACAGACACCAAAAAAAAGGTGTTGGGGTTAGGCGTTAGGGTTAGGCGGTTGGGGTTAGGGGGTTGGGGTTAGGGGTTAGGGTTAGGGTGTTGGGGATAGGGTTAGGGGGTTTGGGTTAGGGTGGGGATTAGGGTTAGGGGATTAGGGGTTAGCGGTTAGGGTTAGGAGTTTAGGGGGTAGGCGTTAGGGTTAGGGGGTTGGGGTTAGTGTTTAGGGGTTGGGTTAGGGTTAGGGTTAGGGTTAGGGGTTAGGGTTAGGGTTAGGGTTAGGGGGTTAGGGTTAGGGTTAGGGTTAGGGCATTAGGGTTAGGGTTAGGGTTAGGGTTAGGGTTAGGGTTAGGGTTAG